>NC_065447.1:32208835-32508835 GCF_917563875.1 Diabrotica virgifera virgifera
CAGATTTATAATCTTTAATTAAAATATAACCATTAAACTAATAATCGATATTTTTTCTAAGTCATTAGCTTGTACTTTAAACTCACTTTTACGCTTTGAAAGAATTAAATAAAATTATAAACAACGTAGTATTCGTATGTTTATTTTGCTGTTTCATAACTTTTTTGCAAATGGTTGCAAAAAGTTTTAAAGCATTCATTTTCAAGACCTTTGAAATACGCATTTTACCTACTTTTTAAAATTAAAATATAACAAAAACTTTCTGAGAAACGGTTATTTGTATATAACTATTTTTTTAATAGTTAAAGATTATTCAAAAAAATAAAAAAACTTATATTTTGTTGACAAAATACAAAATAGGCATCATATATTTATAATATTTCAAAGTTTTATCAGTGTATCATAATTATTTTGGTTACTATTTCGACCGTAAATTATTAATTTACAATTGAATTGTTGCTAAAATTATCATTTAATTTTCACCGGCTTCTGGAACTATAATCTAAGCCAAGAAATCTTTTCTGTCACTGAGTTATTTAATTATTGGTTGATAATTACTTATGTAAAACTTTATTTGAAATTTAAAGATTTTGTTGGGAAAACCCGCATTTTCCGAGGAAAATTTTCATCGGAGCAGATCGGGAAAAACATATCTTTATGCAGAATTTAATTTCGGTGAATTTTTATTAAGGTTTTTTTGGTGTAAAGGTAAAATGTTCGGAGTTATGGAGCAAAAATTGAAAAAAACACGATTTGAGGGCGCCATTTTGTTAATAAAAAAAGTAGCACACTATCTGCGGACTTTGCATATCTATATTATTAATATATATAATCATCAGCTTTGATTCCAGCAATAAAATTGCTGGTAAATAACTTTTCCCAAAAATAGTCTATTCTTCGATAATCAGCCCAGACTATGGGTTATTGTTTATTTTCTGACTCTTTGTAAGCTTTGTCCCTAAAATTGTAAAGTTTTCAGTGATAATAAAGCATTTTCTATTTTAAACTATACCTCCCCTCTCAACGAAACAAGTCATTTTTCCGGGGCATTACGTTTAAATTTTTCCGGCAGAGTCAGATAAGAAACAGGCAGCCGACTTTTTCTGGATGCGTTTCGACCGGTCCATTTCATTCCTCAACTAAAAATCGTCGACATGTCGCTCATATGAAATATGTAATAGAAAAGATTTATTACATCAAAATGGCATATGTGTGTTACGCTGATGCCCTATTCGCCGCTGTCTTCTCGCGAAGAATTTATTAGGAAATATGTAGGTTTGACACTATGTTATGGCCAGCAATAATATGAACATATCGGCAGAGAAAATATTATTTATTTGTTAAGAAATTGAATTTAATGAAGATGTTGTACAATTTTTAAACCAGCTGGATTTTGTAGGATTAAAAGTTATTTATTCTTTGGGCCGGGAAACACAAACAAAAAACTTATAAATTACAATTCGCGTATCTAAAATTTCATCCAGAAGAAGGTTTTAATTCTGCATCTTAAATTTATTTATTCGGATAAAAGTATTTTATAAATATCTCAAAATCTCCGCAGAAAAACGCTTCAAGTGTCTCTTGGAATCTTTTAAACACCCAATGTTTATTTTACAGCTTAAATTGCATTTATCGATTTTGTAGCCGGTGAAGAAATTTTTATCGGTAAAAGCATCATCCATGCGTGAAAATTGAATTCATTCCCAACTATATTTTGTTGAGATTAAAATTATTTTTGGCAGTACAATTATTGGGTTGTAGTATGCAGTCGATGAAATGGTACGAAGTAATCTGTATTTGCAAGTTATTCTTCGTCTCAGTATGCTATTGACAAGTGTACTTGCAGACTAAGATGTTGGTGAAAGCAGGAAAAACTGTATTTAACAATATGCTTTTGCTCCGTTTTTTTTTTATGAAATAATGGAGGCTGAAATTTTCTGTGGACACAAATTTAGTCAATACATTTTTTAATAAATAATAAAAACTTGTGAGCGTTAAACCACACTAAGCCTACAGAATTTCATTTAAATTTAGCGACTTGCGTGTATCGCATTGAAAAATTTTTCTTTTTAAATATACTGAAAGTTTTGCTACTTATTATTTACATATTTTCTACTATTCTTTTCAACCAGCCTAATAAGAGTAAAAATTGTGTTACAACAATGAAGTACGATATAAGTGAATACTATCTAGTACGTACATAATTGTTGATAAACCAATAATTTATGGTAATAAGTTAAAAATTAAATGGAACAAAAATGGTTCGTTTTAAGTGAAACACACATAATGAGAACCGGCAATAAAAATAGATTACTAAAGGAAATTCTTTAGGAATTGGGAGAAGAAGAATATATCATGGTTAAAGAACCTGAGTTCTTTGAATAAATGATTCTTTACAACAACACCTTATATATTTAAAGAATTTAAAGGAAATTCTTTAGGAATTGGGAGAAGAAGAATATATCATGGTTAAAGAACCTGAGTTCTTTGAATAAATGGTTCTTTACAACAACACCTTATATATTTAAAGAATCAGTGTCGGTTCGCTAAACTCAGACAAAACTGGCTAGTGATTTTAGTAAATAATTTTGCCAATTTTGTTAAATTGGCAAAAAAAAATAATTACTAAATAGTTAATAATTACTAAATAGTTAGTCATTTTGCTAATTTTGGCAAAATTGGCCAAAAACAAAAAATTACTTACTAAAATCACTAGTCATTTGTGCCTGAGTTTAGCGAACCGACTATACTAAAATAATTATAGCCAGAATTATTGCCAATATTCGGAACAGATAGGCACCAGAAGAAGAAGTGAAAAAGGTGTATTTAACTTTAAAAATGATCGGTTGTGGTTATTGCGTTAGAACAGCATCAAAAAATTAAACGTTTGGTTGGAAATTTTCTAAAATAAAGATATAGACATTTTTCATAGAAAGCAATTATTTAGATCTACTAATTACTCAATTATTTCTGCACTTTAACAGAATCTCCCTTATCATCAACAGGTCAGAAATTTTCTGAATGCGAATTTTCTAAATCGGTAAGTTGAAAATGAAGTTGAAAGTAGGAAATTCATATAGTGGCCTGCTCATTTTTCGCGCCTTAATCCGTTAGATATATGTTTTGGGGTTATCTAAAAATACGTATTTACATTTTTTGATCAACATGTTTGCAACAATGATTAATAAATGTGAACTCATACGCGTAAAATCTTTAAAATAATGACCCAATTAAATCATACTTGTATAATATTATTTTAAGGAGGAAAGTGACGAACATTTTTAATATTTGAAGTGATTTTTTAAATATTTATTTCATTAGTCGTAGTAAATATATTCAAGTATTCTTTTACTCCAAAGTATCAGATTCGTTATGCTGCATTGTATGTACTTGCGGGAAAAATGTTTTGCAAGCGCTTTTCTTTGTTTCAAAGTAAAATACAACCTTATATATTTACGTTATACATAAACTTACGTGAATAGAAATCGGCCCACTTAAAAATTTGGTCATATTTGGTGTCTCATATTTCCTAAACCTGTTGGCCGATTGAAGTGATTTTTTGATCATGTTATAGCCTAATTTCTTAATAATACCACTTCAACAGGTAATTAATATATAGGTAATTGTATACAGGTGCAATATTGTTGCTAAACAGGTAAATTTTCGTTGTATCCGGGTGTACAAATCAAATTGTGTTTTCTTCTCAAAGTTCGTATCAACCTGTGGAATATTCTTGCATTTAAAAAGTACTGAAATTAAAAAACAACTATAGCTTCAGGTTTTGTTAACTAGGGGAGTGCAATTAGAACGAAAAGATACAATGTTTCGGAAAAAATCAAACAAGGTTATATTTTTCTAAAACTTTTTTTATTAGTTTATAAATATGTTAAAGTAAAAAGTTCTACTCACAAATTTCGCCGCTAATTGTTTATTAATTGTTTAAACAATAACAATTGTTTTGTATAAATAATGTTAAGAATATGGGTGAATTCAACATTTTATTTTGATAAAAAAGGTTTTTATTTTAGTTTTGATTATGCTGAACCCGAATCTGACATTACAATTTGCAAATTTAAAATGGCGGATTCAAAATGGCGGATTTTTTCCTAAAAATCCTTAAAAAGTAGTTGTAAAATCCGAATTTTTTTTATAAAACGTGTTTGTTTACATATATGTGGATATTTTTGAGAGGTTGCTGAACCTGAATCAAATTTTGATAATTTAAATTATAAAATGGCAGATCCAAAATGGCGGATAACTTAAAAAATAGTTGTAAAATCATAATTTCTTTACAAAATATATTTATTTCTACATATATTTATTTTTGAGAGCTTTGATAAACCTAACTTAAATGTTAACATTATAAACTATAAAGTGACGGATCCAAAATGCGGATTTTCTAAAAAGAACATAAATAAGAACATTTTTCTAAAACATTTATTGTCTTTATTTTTAACAGGTTGTTGAATCTGAATTAAAGATTAAAAATTTAAATTTCAAAATGGCGGATCCAGAATGGCGGATATTTAAATGAAAAACAAGTAGAATCCAATCAAACAAATATGGAATTTCATTCTTAAAAAAAAAGATACAAATAATTTTCACAATAATATTAAAAATTAAAATGTATTAGAAAGAATATTAAAAAAAAACAAATTTTCGATTAGAACTATATAATTACATATCGGGACATAGTTTTTAATTCTAAACAACTTTCCTTTATAAAAATTTTCGATATTGTGAAATATAAAGGTACTTTACTCATGAGTGAAATTCATATTTTTTGACACACCTCGTACAAAATTAACAAAATTTGATATTTGATGGTTGTATTTTATGTTATATACGATGTAGAGTATTTTATAAAGAATAACTTTTTTTCGTAAAGCTGATATTAAAAAAGTTATCACTAGGTTCCAAGTTACGCAGACATACTGTATAAGAGCTAAAAAAAAATTTTTTTGTTGAACATTTATTATTGTTGAAGCTTATTATTAAATGTATTTTAGGTAAGTTTTACAGAAAAAAGTTTTGATCACTCTGTATATACGTTTTTTCAGCTGGTAATTTTCGGTTTTTGTATTACATTTTTGTTATCTTTCTTAGTTTTCTCAAAAAGAAATTATTTATTTCATTTTTAAACTAAAATTATTCAGTGTTTTTTAAAGATTACATCCCAAGCTTTAAAAAAAATAGCAAACAAATTGTATTAGAATTATTAAAATTTGAGTAATACCGTCTTAAAATGGTGGGAATTCTGTAAAACTACGAAGTTTTCAAAAATTACATTTTTTGAGACATCCTATTATTTGAATTAAATTTTTGAGATTTTTTTTGAACAAAACATCGTTTAGTAAGGTGATTGAGAGGTAAGTTGTGCAAATTTGAGAGTTTTATAAGTAAAATTGTATTAGTTACACATGTTTAAATCATTTTTAAACAAAATTCATGTAAGGCTCACTTTCCGCCCACACCGTACTTATGTCCATAAATTTTATTTCTTTTTATTACAACCATAAGATAGCTTATTTCATCTTATTTCATATCCAATTTGTAAAATTTCTTTTGATCCATTAGTTAAAGAATTACATTAAAAAAACTCAACCGTGCACTTCTTACAACGCTAGTTTACAGTGCGCCAATGTGTGTGAGAAGGGTGACTTTAGCGTTATAAATAAAAAATTACAGAAGCTAGATATTTAATTTTAGAAAAATCTTTATATAAGGTTTTTTTTGTAAAATTTTCTGAATTTTTCAATGGTCAAGTCAGTTTTTTCTAAAAATTATATTTTCGGAGTTATTTAAAAAAACATCTAACTTCGCTGCTCATTTGTTTAATAAAAAATAAAGCACCCACTTCTCGAGTAGAACTTTTTGATATGTTGTTTATTAAACATTTCTTAATGAAATTACAAAAAGTTTTATCTTGTTTGATTTTTTCCGAAGTGATAATCTAAATGCACTCCCCATTCTGTTGTGTGACTCATTCGTATATAGGTACTGGATAATAAAAAAGTTAGGTAATTTAACAACTAGACTTGTTCTTCATCATTACACGGTGTTTCTAAATAAGTGCGACAAACTTTAAGGGATAATTCTGCATGAAAAAATAATGACAGTTGGCTTTATAAGCGTATGTCCGCAAATTTTTCGTTTCCGAGATACGGGATGTTGAATTTTTTCATACAAAATGAGAATTTATTTTATTGCTTTAAAACCGGTTGAGATATGTCAATGAAATTTATTGGGTTTTAAGACGTAGTTATTGCACATTTTTAGACATACAATTAAGAATTTAATATTCACCATTAGCGCCCATACGTGTAATATGACAGATCATATTACCCGTATGCAAGCTAATGGTAAATATAAAATTCTTAATTTTATGTCAAAAAATCCGCAATAACTATCCCTTAAACCTACCAAATTTCATTTGTATATCTCAACTGGTTTTAATGCAATAAATAAATCGTCAGTTTGTAAGAAAAAATTTAACATTCCGTATCTCGGAAACGAAACATTTGCGGACATAAGTTTACAAAGCCCACTGTCATTATTTTTTCATGCAGAATTACCTCTTAAAGTTTGTTGCACTTAAAAAAAACACCGTGTATTGATGAAGAACAGGTCTAGTTGTTAAAGTACCTAAGTTTTTTATTATCCACCATAAACCAATGAATAAAAAAAAAGAATGTTAAGAAGACCTGAGGCTATAGTTGGGTTTTATACAGGGTGTCCCGAAAAGATTGGTCATAAATTATACCACAGATTCTGGGGTCAAAAATAGGTTGATTAAACCTCACTTACCAATATACAATAGTGCTCACAAAAAAAGTTACAGCCCTTTGAAGTTACAAAATAAAAATCGATTTTTTTTAATATATCGAAAACTCCTAGAGGTTTTTTATTGAAAATGGACATGAGGAATGTTTATCGTAGCAACATCTTAAAAAAAATTATAGTGAAATTTGTGTACCCCATAAAAAATTTATGGGGGTTTTGTTCCTTTAAACCCCCCCAAACTTTTATGTACGTTCCAATTTAATTATTATTGTGGCACCATTAGTTAAACACAATATTTTTAAAACTTTTTTGCCTCTTAATACTTTTTTGATAAGCCAGTGTTTATCGAGATATTTTGAATATTTGTCGAATCCACCACCTATTTGTGTATGGTTAAGTATGATTATAGACACCTGTTAATAATCTGAAAATTTATTTATAACTTAAATTTTTTGGTATATTTTGAAAAAGAAGCCACATCTCGATAACAGTTGACTTATCAAAAAAAGACTAAGAGACAAAAAAGTTTTAAAAATACTGTGTTTAACTAATGGTACCACAATAATAATTTAATTGGAACGTACACAAACATTTGGGGGGTTTAAAGAACAAAACCCCCATAAATTTTTTATGTAAATATAGTAAAAAAGTAGCCGCATCTCGATAAAAACTGGCTTATCGAAAAAATACTAAGAGGCAAAAAAGTTTTAAAAACGTTGTGTTCAACTAATGGTACCACAATAATGAATTAATTGAAACGTACACAAAAGTCTGGGGGGGTTCAAGGGAACAAAATCCCCATAAATTTGGTTTTAAGGTGGACCTGTCATAAGAATTATACATGCCCGTTTTCAATAAAAAATCTTTGAAAGTTTTCGATATATTGAAAAAAATCAATTTTCATTTTGTAACTTCAAAGGGCTGTAACTTTTTTTATGAGCACATTTGTACTAAGGTAAGTTAGGTTCAATCGAACTATTTTTGATCCCAGAATGTGTGATATAATTTATGACTATTCTTTTCGGGACACCCTGTATATATATATATAATCGGTTCATAACGTTCTACGACGTCTTCCGATTCCCAATCGCCATTGCTCTCGATCGTAGCACATGTCTTCGTTCAAGCCTCTTTCTCCGATTTCCCTATGGATTCCTTCTATCCAGCTTTTCCTAGGTCTTCCTCTCTTCCGCCGTCCTTTTGGTGCCCATCGTAGCACTTGCTTGGGTAATCTGTCTTCTTCCATACGTTGTACGTGGCCAAACCATCTTAGTTGCTTTGTTTTTATATCGTCCATTATTGTATGCTTTACATCCATTATCTCCAATATTCTTGTATTTCTGATTTTTTGTATTCTTGATATACCAGCAGATCTTCTCCAGAAGTCCATTTCAGTTGTTCTGAGCATATTTTCGGATTTTTCTTTAAGTGGCCAAACTTCGCTGCTGTATGTTATAATGCTATTAACAATGCTGTTATAGATGTTACGTTTATTTTCTTTGGAGATACTTTGGTCCCATAGGATTTTGTTCAATAATGCGATAGCTTTCCTTCCTTGTGTGCACCTTTCTTGGATATTCTTGTCCAACGTTCCATCTTGTGTAATTGTAAGACCCAAGTATTTATATTCCTGACAGTGATTAATAGTTAGTTCATTTTCCAACGCTAGATCCTGCTGTATACCTCCAACGCACATATATTCCGTTTTCTTGGTATTCACTTCTAAACCCCAGTTCCGGTACTCTTCTATGATTTTTCGGGTCATATATTCAATATCGTGATAATCCTGGGCCATAAGAATCTGATCATCTGCAAAACATAGAGTGTATAGCATGTTATCATCATTTAGCGGTATACCCATGTTCTTACATTTCCTTTTCCAGGATTTCAAAACTTGCCCTAAATATATTTTAAATAGTGTCGGCGATAGACAGCAGCCCTGTTTAAGACCCTTATTCACTTCAAATCCTGACGAGATTTCCTTGCCTAGCTTAACTTTTGCTATATTATGTTGGTATAGATTTTTTACAGCTTTAATGAGGTTCACACTGATGTTAGTTTTTTCGAGGGCTTCCCAAAGTTTACTTTGTGGTACAGTATCGTATGCTTTTTTTAAGTCTATGTACACTAAATGCAGTTCTTGATTGTAGGCTATTTGTTTATCTATTAACTGTGTTACACAATATAGGTGGTCAGTGGTGGATCTGCCAGCGCGGAAACCGGCTTGCTGTTCGGCCTCTAAGTCCTTGTATTCTTCTTCTATTTTATTTTTGATAATTTTTCCGTAAACTCTGCTGATGGTGCTTGTGACAGATATTCCCCGGTAATTATCGCATATATTTTTAATGCCTTTCTTGTGTATTGTAGAAATTACAGACAATTGCCATTCTTTTGGTATGACTTCGCCATTCATACATCTATTAAATAGATCTCTTAGGTATTCATACAGGGTGTTGCTACCGTATTTGAGCAGTTCTGGTGCTATGTCGCCAGGCCCTGACGCTTTTCTATTTTTAGGGATTTGCATGCATTTCGTACTTCTTCCAGTCTTAACCGAATCGGTGAGCCACTGACAATTACATTGAAACTTTCGTGATCTTCGTTTTTAATAAAATCTTCTCTATTTTCTACTAGTAACTGCTTGAAATAGCCATCCCACTTTTCCAGAGTAATCGGTGTTATTATAGTTGGGTTTTAATTTCAGTATTTGATATATGCTACAATATTCCACAGGGTGATGCGAACTTTGAGAAAAAAACACCGTTTGATTGGTACACCCTGTATACAACGAAAATTGACCTGTTTGGCAACAATATTACTGCAGTGGTATTGCTAAAGAATTAGGGTATAACATGTTCAAAAGATTACTTAAATCGGCCAACAGGTTTAGGAAATATGAGACATCAAAAATGACCAAATTTTTAAGTGGGCTGATTTCTATGCACGTAAGTTTATTATAAATACCTTATGTTGTTTATTAAAAAATTAATAAAGAATAAAATATCTCCAATTTAATAGTCACTTTCCGCAAAACCTTTTACCTCACTTTCTAGCTTATAAACCCATCACAAATTTGCTCATTATTTCCTCAGCCATATCATTCGAAATTCGTGAATAAAGTATCGATTTTCTATTGTTTCAGGTAAGTTGTCAACTTAAACCCAACCTTCAACCTACATTTTATGAAAGAACTTTATCTATACGATAATATCTTCATTCAAGAAAATAGCATAGCGCCGCTCTTTGTATTAAGTGAGTTGACATTCGAGTTTAAACGAAATGGAAATACGATAATTGGAAAGCTAAATGGGAGTGCTACTTTAGCAGCACGGAAAATATCATAATACAATGTAAGTGATATATTATTTTGAATTTTATCCCTGCACGTTTATGATTGTTGGTTTTTATTACATTTCTGGTACAAAAAATGCGGACAATAGTATTTTATATACCTACTTTTTTAATGTTGTCCATGTATATTGGTTTGAATTAGGAGAAAGTAAACAATAATAATAAAAAACGTTCGTTCATAACAATAAAAACGGTTGTATTAAGGTTTTCAAATAATCGCGTCCATATAGAAATAAAATTTCGATATTTTTTTTCAAAAAATTATTCTTTACCTTGTTTGCTAGCAACAGATTTTTTGAATTTCTTATTACGATTACGATAAGTTTCACATTTTAGTTCGTTCTTTAGGTAAAAGGTAAAATATTGCAAAACCTCTAAATTTTAAAGAACCGCTTGGATTGACATGAAATATGGCATACACATAGTTAACAAGTCAAAGAAAAAAAGTGGTATTGTGCCGATGTGTGCTTTTGCCCTAGGGATGAGTTTCACCCCATTTTGGGGGTGAAAAATATATGTTTGAAATAAGTCCGGAAATCGATAAAATGACTAGTATTTCGTCGAAAAAAAAATTCTTATCAAAAATATAGCACGTAAAAAAGTGAAAAACATGATGTATATATTAGGTCACTGTACCTAGTAGAAGCAGAGTTATAGCTAATGAAAAATAGGTTCATATTCGTCAAATTCCAAATCGAATATTTTAACGTGCCATAACCAAAAAACGAAGCACTCTTTTTGGGATAACTCATTTTAACTTTTTTAACCCTTGTAAGGCAGTGCTTAAATTCTTACGTAAACAAAGGTGCGGAGTGCATTTGCACCTCAACCGTATATCCATTTTTTTATATGTGAACGTTGGAGACACTGATTTGAAAGAAAATTAGGACTTGTTTTTTATATTATGAAACATAATTTTACAGACAAAATACTCATTTCTTAACAATATTATCGCGGCAAGACAAATACATGAAATTTTTCACAGTGTGAGCAATACAAAGTTTTTACAGACAATACAGTAATGCCGGAATTTTCGGTCTTTTTATCTGACATAAATAACACCGACATTGTCACATAGCTCTGTTAGTTACAGGTGGAACAGCAGAAACGTCTAATTCAGGATGAAATTTTTGTATCATTTGCAACTTACAGTCAGTTTTCCCAAAAAAAAACACGTAAACGCAAAGATTTTAAATGCTGTAATGGGTGGAATGCGTTTAGAATTGAATTTAATGCTAATAAAAAAATGGATAAAAATAAAAAAAAAATTAAAAAAGAGGTGAGAAAAACGAGGTCTGGGGTGCAACTGCACCTCGCCCCGCCTTACCAGGGGTTAAAGTGTTTAAAAAATGCTTATATTTGTTAAAAAAAAATTTTAGCATCAAAAGTAACCAAGTTACACTCAAACTAAATTTGTTCCCTTTTTTTTGGTAAAAAATCGGGAAAATGCCAAAAAGCATTTCAAATATACTTAATTGTTACCACTTCAAAAGTTTTTTAATCGCGTATGTATTCATCATATGATCTGTAAGTTTCATCGGTTCAAAGTCCTTATTTTTGAAAGAGCTGTAGTTAAAAGGGCTTGAACGAGTCACTTATCATAAGTGTATGCAAATTTAGAAACACCGAATCTTAACCAGGTTTGGTTTTACGGAAAACCAAAAAAATACAAAATATTCAGAAAAGTAAAGCCGACTTTTTTATTTTTTAAGATTTCTGGTATTTCTAACAATTTTTAAGTTATTTTGAAAAAAAGCATTTTTTCAAAATTAAAATTTTTAAAAATTTTACTTTAAAACCAATTTTTTTCAAAAATGAGCACTTTGAATTGATGAAACTTACAGATCATACAAACACAACATAAGTAAAGTAACTTGTGAAGCGGTAACGAATAATTTAATTTAAGTTGCTAATTGGGGGTGATCTTCCTGATTTTTTTTTTCCAAACCAAAAGGGACCAACTTTATTTTGAGCGTAACTTGCTTACATTTGATGCTAGAAAATTTTTTTATAAAAACAGATATAAACCTTTTTTTAAACACTTTAAAAAAGTTGTAATGGGTTTTCTCCAAGAATGCTTCATTATTTGGATATTTCACATTGAATTGTTCTATTTGGAATTTTTCGAATATGAACCTATTTTTCATTGGTTTATAGGCTATAGTTTTGCTAAGAATATTTTTTTCGACAAAGTGCTTACGTTTGGAGTTATTGGCGAAAAACCGTCTAAAACGTGGTTATTTTGTTGAAAAATGAACATATTCACTTTCAAATAACTCGAAAAGTATTGATTTGGTGAAAAAAACTCTATGGAACAAAAGTTACTTCAAATTAGTCAGTTTATCCATTTCGGGACTTATCTTAGACATATATTTTTTCACCACCGAGATAGGTCGAAAGTCACCCTCAGGACAAAAGCACACATCGACACCATATCACTTTTTTTCTTTGACATGTTAGCTATGCGTATGCCAAATTTCATGTCAATTTATGCGGTTTTTTTAAATATACAGCAAAAACGGTGAAAAAATGTACTATTTATTCCAATAAAGTTAGACGACTGTTAAATTAATGTTTTCAAATCGTGTTAGTATGTCTCCCAAGATAATGTAAAAGTTGTGGCATTACATGAAGATGGACACATTAAACGTTATAATGCAAATTATTTGAATATTGACAAAAGTGCCATTCATAATGCTCTAACGAAGTATTGTATACGGGAATATGCTAGAAGACCAGGATCGGACAGAAAAGGTTGCAAAGATCAGCTGATTATCTATCTTAAAGATTTCCACATTACACAACCGCTCTTAACCGTCAAATAATATTTTCTTTGGTCGTTTGTTAGAAGCTCGAGGACCTTATATTTATTCACGAACTGTAAGAATAATCCTGTATGAAAGTGGTCTACAATCTTGTAAACCAGTATAATGTATTCAATTAACAGCAGCTCATCAATACAACATGTGCTATGGTATGGAAGTTGTGGGTATGTCTGCACCGAAGTAAAGAATAGAACTCAACAGCAGACAGATACATATGACAGCATCTGGAAAGAAAAATGTTGTCCCTACGCCCCTTTCGTTGGAGATAATTCCCTATTTATGCAGCATAATGCGCATACATATACTGCGTGACTCGTCATAGACCTAAATCATGACGGTACCGAAATACTGCTAGAATTCTCGTTTTGGATTGGGCCACTTGTAGTTTTAACAAGAATCCATTAAAACATTTGTGGGACGTTTTAGGAAAAAAATTTTGAAGAGGAAACCATTACTAGAAATGAGTAAAGAGTTAAAAATAGCGTTAAATACAAAATGGGAACAATATACCGCAAGAAGAAATTCAGCAACTTACTGCAAGTATCCCTAGCAAAATACCAGTAGTAGACTACCGCCCGCCGGTGGAAAAAACTAAGAACATTACTTATCTCGGTTCGATTATAAATATGGCAATTGGGATACAAGAAAACATTTTTTTTAAAATGACAATAGCAATATCCTTCTTTTTATTTAGAAAATAACCGCATTAACCACGAAGGTCATTAGCGGGGAACGAGAATAAAATTAATAAGTTTACAAAAGTATGAAATTGTGTACAATTAAATCTTACTTAACAAGAAATCTTACTTTCTCAAGAAAGGCACTCTGCCGAAACAGCTGTAGTCACTTAGTTATAATAAATTTTGTGGAAGTATAGAAATTAAACGTTTTCAGTGTTTTATTGTTAGATAAAATGAACTTCCATCAAGTAACGGTCGAATCCATCAATTAAATCTTACTTGCTAGGTTATATTTATTAGGAGTTGGAAAAGAGGTTTACAGTCGGTTTGGAGGTTAACAATGTCTTTCATATTGTTTGAATAACCAGATGTAGATTGTTTTTAAGCGGCAAACTCATCACATTCTGTTAGCACATGTTTTATTGACACTGGTATATTACACCTTCTGCATTTTGGTGCTTCGGTATGGGTAATGAGGTGCTCATGGGTAAGTTTATGGTATCCTAACCTAAGACGAGATAAGATGACTTGATTTGATCTGTTGATTGTATGTGGATTCCTTCTTTAACGTCTCTTAACTTGCTTGTAGATATTTTCCATTTTTCATTCCATAAATTGAGGGTCATCGATTTTAGTAGCTGTTTTATATCTGCGGCTGGAATTTATTGTTCTGCCAATGATGGTAATTGCGCAGCTGTGTAAGCCTAACGATCAGCGTTTTCTTTTTCCTCGATTCCAGAATGAGAGGAAACCCATAGAAAAACTATTTTTGAGTCTGTTTGATGCAGATTGTGCAATATTTCGTTGATCAATATGGCTATAGGATTTTTCGTGAAGGTTTGTTGTATGAGTCTCAGTGAATTGAGTGAGTCATATATTATTAAATTGTGTTTGGTTTGTGCATTGGAAATGTGCTTTAACGTTTGTAATATGGATATTGTAGGAACTAGTAAACTTAAATAAATATTTGGTTTCATTGTTTATGAATACTGCTGCTCCTACGCCTTCGAAGAATCAGTGAATAAGTGCGCGTAATTTTTATAATTTGAGACTATTTGTTTATAATTTTGATATAAAAGACGTAGATTGGTATCATATCTATTATATTGAGTCAACTGGGTGTTTATATGTGGGGTTTTGATAATCCATGGAGGAATGGATTTAATTCATTCATTAACCACGTTCTGGGGAAATTTTGGAGATTTAACGTTGATATATACTGGTGAATTCTAACATAAAAGAAAGGTGGAGAGGTGCTATATTGAAAAGTTGATTTAAAACCATTACAGAAAGTGTTTTTGTGAGCAGGAATTGATGGTAGTGATGCTATTCTTGAGGCATATGATAAATTAAGAATTTGTCGTCTGAAATATAGAGCTGGTTCACCCAGAGCAATATCCTTAAGAATAAAAAAGTAGGATATGTATGGAATATTAACAACAACCTGAAAATAAGACTTTAAAATGATACACTTTCTCGACATCAATATACTACAGAGTTGAAAGCTGGACGCTCGCTAAATCTCTATTAAATCAACTTTAAGCTGGAATCCGTAAACATACGAAAGAAAATATGAGTATTTTTCCCATGTCTTGCGACACTCAGCACGGTATGTGGAGTCCTTTATCTTATTATTGAGAGCAAAATATCTGAAAAGAGGGTCGCAAACAAATATAGCCAATATAATAACCAACATTCAGCAATGGACATGGTATGGAAAGAAGAATAAGATGTACAGAATTGCTAAATCATCAAATATTTTAAACATGACTGTATCAAAAATATTTTACTATTTTTGAGTTAGGAATACTCAAGTTTTTTTTAAATATTTATGCCTCAACCTCAAAGGGTCATTGGCGCAGGACAATTAAAAGTATACAATTTATATAGTAGATTATTATAGAATACAAGTATGATGTCAAATTGTTCATATCAGTTCCGTCACTTAATATTGCTTTAAGGTGACTTGTAGTTTATATTTAAGCCTCTCCATGCAATGCAGAGGACACTCCAGTAAAATGTGGGGAACACTGAGCACAATAGCACAAACGTTCGTAGCACTGTGATTTTACTTCACTCTCCAGCAGATGTTTATGCGTGATGGCGGTGTGGCCTATTCTCAGACGAGAGAGAATGGTTTGATATAATCGCTTATTTGGGGTTGATTTCAAAGGTAGTATCGACTGTTTTACTTCTCATAGTTTGAGTGTTGATTGATTCCATTTCGTCTGCCAAATATTGATTACCAAGTTCTTGACTACAGGTTTTACATCTAGATGTGGAATGCTTCTGATTTCTACAGCTTCCGTGCTTGTTACTGCTTCTTCATGACCAGCAATCCCGATATGTGATAAAATCCATACAAAGTTGACATTGATATTTATAGTTTGCAGTTGGTGTAATGCTGATTTAATAAGTAGTAAACTTTGATGACGTGGATATGTGTCACTTAAGGCAGTTACCGAACTTAGGGAATCCGTAATATTGACAGGATTTTTCATATTATTTTCTACCACAAAATTTATTGCGTTTAAGGATAGAGGTTAACTCGTCTGTGTAAATGTAAGTTAATTTCGGGAGTTTAATTACTATTATATTTTAGTTTTATTGAACATAACTGCTGCTCCCACTCCATCTATGGTTTTAAAAGCATCCACCAAATTCTGTGTTTGTGTCTGGTTGTATGAATTTAAGTATTTTGTTTCGAAGTCTAGTGCATCTAGCTTTTGATTTCTTAATTTGGTAAATTTTCGTGTAGTTGACTTAAAAGATTCAATAGGCTTTTGAGATCATTTGTATAAGTTTTTATTAAGCTTATTGGGTCAGGGGTACCATGAACATTTTTCAATATATCTACTAATGTTTCATAAGATATTGAATGTGTTACTGAAGTATCGTCATATATTAGTTTAGCTGACTTTTTTATATCTTCCAGTACTTGAATTGATCTTATATCTGTGATTGAAGACTTTGGCTTTTTTAATGTTTTAGCTGGAAAGGACCTATTTTCTGGAGTATCATTTGGTGGAGGGCTTATAATTTCAGAAATAGTTCGTTTGTTTGAAGGAGGATCGTGTGATATTTATTGGGTGTCAGTAATTTGTGAAGCATGAGTAGCGGGTAAAATATGAATATTAGGTTTAGTCGATAGTGTAGGAGTAAACGAAGACATAGTTTGCGTTCGTGGAAAGTATTCATTGTTTATTTGATCAGTTGAGGTAGTTGGAGCGGTTGAAGCAGTTGTAATGTATTCATTGTTTATTGGATCAGTTGAAGTAGTTGGAGCAGCATTTTGTATTTGAGATATTTGGGTTTCCGAAACAGTTGGACAATTTTCAGCCGAATGTCCCGCATGTCTGCAAATAGTATATAAATCTTTCTCCATTACAAGAAATATACGATATGATATCACTTCGAAATTTACAATTGTTGAGTCAGGTATTGGTGAGACAGGGGGAGAAATAAAAATGTGCCTTTTGAAACTTTTAATGTGTTTGTAATTAGGATTTGATGTACAAATTTTTAAAAAATTTATTAGAGATACATACCAAATTTAATCCCAAATTGGAAAGTTCAATTTCAATAATTGAACGAGGGATTGAAGGACAAACACCTGATATCAATAATCTTTTATTTGGTGATATTAATCTACGACCCTGAATTTTTTGGTGGTTTACAGATATTATTCCTTTATTAATTTGTAGAAAATTGGTAACTAAAATTTCGCTTGCTAGGTAAATACAAATTCGACCATTTGACATACTAGAGGAGAAAATAATATTTGTGGGATGCATTAAATCACCAACTGCAAACAAATATTCTTCCAACTTTGTGTTTTCCAAAGCAGGAAAAACTACTGCTGGTGATTTTAACGGGAATTTAGGTAAATTTTGATTTGTGACACTGGCAAAAGATTGCTTTATAGTTGTATTTGGTAAATTGTGCTCCAGTTCTTGATCAGAAGCCCCAAGAGGCGGAAAAATATCCATTCTCAAATATTATTTTCATCGACAAATTTTAAAGGACCGTCCTGTCCCTTTGATACCAGAACGGATAGCAGATAGGTATAAAAAGTTGTTGCTTTATATCCAAAATTGATTACTGTCTACGCGGATTTAGCGTAAATGTTAATTATTTGGATTAAATAATAATTTGTACTCACAGTTTTTGTACTTGCCGTAAGAACAATCACTTAGATTCACTCTGTACGTAAAACTAGAATTACTTTGTTGCTTTTTAACACTTAAAAACTAGTTTTATTGTGGAGCTTATTTTAAGCGTACGACTTGTCCGATTTCTAATTAGAAAGCTCAAGTTTTTTTGTAGTTCAGTTTATTATACCTAATTGATCTTGTAGGAATTTCCACCATTTTTTAATAGTATTCATTAGTTCATAATGTTCGTGAAAAAATTAGGTTCGTTTTATTTAGAGCAGTATTTGATTCTACAGCAGTGTAAATAATCATTCCGTATTGGCTTTAAAAAACAAATACGGTGATATACCTCAAATTCATATTGAAAACAAAGGAGAATATGCAATGATATGCCATACCGCATGTTAGAGTCTACGTCCTGAAACATCCCCGTCAGTGGTTCAAAGTTAAATTAAATATATTAAAGAAATGTAACCATATAATATTTTCCTTTCAGAGCTATACAAAAAGGGAGACATGATATCGCTTTAATCATATTATCAAATACATCTTACTGCAATGAGCGAAACATTACTCTTTTATCTTTATGCGGAATAACGATTTTTTGCAATTTCCAGCTCGTATTTCAAAGGTAAAAAATAACAGGATACAGATAAAAAGAACGTATCTCGTATAAAAAAAGTAACCCGGGATACGAAGCAAAGAAAACCTAATGGTGTAAAACAATATCTTTCTGTGTTCCGGTTTTTTTTCCGAAGGTACGAGTGCTGATAAGGCGCTATGGCAAATTTCATTTTAATATTTTTTTTGCTTCTAGGACGGTGTGTGTTTTGCCCCGTTATCTTAAATTTTAATTAAACTTATTACGAATTTTAAAGGGGCTTTAATAAAATACGTTGTCAGGGAGGAAGATACTGGTGAAGTGATAAAAAAGAATGGATTTATATAAATATTGGTTTAATTTTTAATTACGAAATCTAAAGAATACAATCTCTAAAAACTGGAGGGCAAATATCTCTCTTTTGTTGTTCAAGGTTAATTATAATTGATTTGATTGGTCAGCGCTTTTTGTATTAATTTTGTTGATTCTTAAAGGATCAAATTTTTTGATTTGATTTTAAAGGATTGAATTGGTTTTATTCCTTTTAGAATCAACAAAATCATCGGAAACCACAGACGGACGCATCGAAATCAACTAGTTCATTGCAATAAGCAAATATCAGCAGAAAACAAAACAAAAAGACAAGCGTGGAGAGAATATAGAGAAGGACTCTTTCAAGATGAAAGATTCGGTTCAGACAGCGGACCAATGAGAACAAATGAGGAAGTATTATATTATACTCTTAGGAATTGCATAAAAACATAAAATACTCCTGGTACGGACAAGTTGTTTGTTGAACTATTAAACGAAGCAAATACTAGACGATACGCCTATTTAACTTTTAATACAGTTTATGACACAACAGAAATACCGGAGAAATGGCTGACTTCTACTTTCATTGCAATACATAAGAAAAACAACGTTAAAGCATGTGAGGATGATAGAAAAATAATTTTAATGATCCATAGGCTAAAAATATTTTTAAAAAATATACATACCTAATCCAGTCATCCAGTCAATTCCTCTTCATAAGGGTGGTGAAAAATTTAATGCCTGCAATTATAGACCTATTTCATTACTACCGGTACTCTCCAAAATTATTGAGAGACTCATAAAAGCCCGACTTATGTCCTTTCTCGTTGATAACAACATTTTATCAGAAAATCAGTTTGGCTTTTTAAATAATAAATGTACCACCGATGCCATGTATTCTGTACTACATGAGGTATATCAAGCATTAAATAATAATCTGCACACTGCCACTGTTTTTTGTGATTATGCCAAAGCTTTTGATTGTGTAAGTCACGACATTTTGATAAAAAAAAAACAAGATTTCCATGGAATTCATTAAAATAGTAGCATTATCCTATAAAGTAACTCTTCAACCCTTACCTCTTCATAACAGCCAGATCAGTATGGTTGATTCTGTAAAGTTTCTTGGTATTTCTTTGAACTGGTTTTAATCTTACTTGGATAATAGGAAACAACTGGTAAGAGCAAATGATACAGACTCTAGTCTCAAAAATGTTGTATGTGGGGTACCACAAAGTTTAGTATTGGGTCCTCTACTTTTCCTTATCTTTATTAATGACATCACTCGTTTAAAAATTGATGGAAAAGTTTTTCTTTTTACTGACGATACCAGTATCACTTGGAGCAACTCAAATATCGCAACTTTTCATGCTACTATAAATTCTAATCTACTCACAATAAAATCCTGGTCCGATTTAAAATTTTCTCTCTTTTAACGTAGATAAAACAGTAGCATTATCCTATAAAGTAACTCTTCAACCCTTACCTCTTCATAACAGCCAGATCAGTATGGTTGATTCTGTAAAGTTTCTTGGTATTTTTTTAGATAGCAACCTTAAATGGCCCTTCATATCGATGTGTTAAGCAAGAAATTATCCTTAGCTTGCTTTGCAATAAGACCTGTTTCGAAGGAAATGAATTTAGCCTTATCCAAAATAACATATTTTTCATTGTTCGAGTCCCATCTTCGATATGGTCTTCTTTTTGGGGTTCTGGTACAGCTGCATATATTTTTAAATTACAAAAAAGAGCAATAAGATATCTGTTTGGCCTCAGAAGAACAACACATTGCCGAAGCTACTTCAAAGATCACAGGATTCTAACACTACCTTCTTTATGTATTTTAGAAACTGTTTGCTTAATTCGTAAACATCTACATGTCTTTCCAGAAAGACCTAGGTATGACTATTCCACCAGAAATTCTACCTTTGACATCAATCTATTTACCGATCCCGTTCAGTGAGTTAGTAAAGAAATATATATTATATTCTGCAAAAAACTATACAATTACCTCCCTATACAACTTAAATCGGCAATATCTTTCCCCAAGTTCCGTAAAATGACAAAAGCCTATTTATCTGAAAGACCATAATAATATTATTCAATAGCAGAGTTTCTTAACCAATAACTAAGAAATTACAGTATTCTTATGTATAAGTAGAATCTTAATAATATATGTTTGAGTGTCATATGCAGCAGCTTAACTTATTAAATTTCTTAAGGTAGATTACGCAATTTGAAATTTTTTTTAATTTTGCAATAGATTGTTATTGATTTTTATCTCACTTTTTATGTTTTATTTATATTGGCAATTTATATAATTTTATTAAATTGTATTTTTTATTGTTTTTATTATTATTTGTGATTCTTGTATGCTTTGTCTATAAATTTTTTAAAATTTTCATGACAAGAAAGCGTATTTCGATTCTATTCTATTCTATAATACTACTGAACCCCTAAAGATTATACAAACAAGCTGAATTTGTTGAGAATGTTAATTTTAGGTATCTAAAACAGATGCAAAAAAGTTTACCATTTCTATCCCAAACAAAAAATGTAGTTGAGATGATTTTGAATAAAAATATTTATTAGAACTTTTTGTGCAAAATGAACCTTTCTCTCACAAACAAGGCCTGAAGCGATCGGCGATCTTGAATGTCCGTTATGCGCGCGAAATATATCATTCTAACCTTCCGATGACCAACCTTTTTTTGTTACACGGATGACCAAGGGGCGGAAAAATGACCCCAGGTCAAAAATGTCAAAAATGACATTTAACAAAAAAATGAAGTTTTTTTTTGGCATGGATTTTATGTCTTTCAGCCAGTCAAAACATGGGTATTAGTGTCATGTGTAGTGTGTATGTCGAGTAAGTGTCTTGTTACTTTGCAAAGTCGACGTCATTAGCGTAAAAATACTTGGAATTACACATAATAGACGGTATTTTACCAAACATCATTTTCAGAATATATTTTTTATTCATAAAATTTAGGGAATTTTTTTTATTTCAAAATACGAGAATACTTGAATGATATTAAAGTAAAAAAAAAATAATGAGTTAAAAATTGAAAATATTTTTGAATTTATTAAAGAAAAACATACGCTGGGGTCACAATTTCCCCCGCTTTGTCATCCGAAGGTTAAGTCAAATTTGTATCAACTCGACGGTAAAAATAGATATCTTTTGAAAATATTTTATTGTCCCATCGACAAAAATTTTAAATGTGTTTTAAAGGTGAAAAGTGCAGCTTTTGAAAGCATTTTTGTGTTTTGCCCTAAATCAAGCCAGTTTCTATAAAGCTGTTAAATAAATAAACATTGCGAGAGTTTTGCCATTTTTTCCCATTATCATAATAGTATGGTATAACTAGGCCCAACCCCAAACATCCGAAGTGAAAGTTATCCTTCAACACCAAATTGTTCTATATGGTCCACATATTATTCAGGAAAAAGTTACGCCATTTTGAGCGTCGGTCTTGGGGGGTGATGGGGGAGACGTCTGTAAATTAGTAGATTTTTAGGTTTTTCGTCAATATTTCTAAAAATATGCATTTTAGCGTGAACGATGTGCTATACGATGTACTATACAAAAATTTTCTCCATTGAATTTAAAACAAAAAAGGTCCTATGCATAATCTTTCTAAAACGAACGGTTCCACAGTTAGGGAGAGAGTATAATATAATTGATTTAAAAAATGGCCCAACCCTATCATCCAAAATAACAGTTTTCCTTCAACACCAAATTTTCCATGTGATCCACATATTGTTCAGTAAAGAGTTAAACCATTTTGAGCGTAGTATGGGGGGAGGGGAAGGCGGTAAAAATATAAAAGTAGTTTTTTAAGTTCTTCGCCAATATTTCTAAACCTAAGTGGTTTAGCGTGAACAATATTATATACAAAAATGTTTTACATTAAATTTTAAAAGAAAATTTTACTGTTGGAAATATATTCATGGGACATTGTCCATAGTTCAGAGTAGGTTTCTCCGTACCAGAGATTTATATGGCGTAGGCCTGTACAATTGTACAAGCCTCTTGAAGGTGGTGAGGTTGACGATCCTTCAACGGATTATCAGTAACATACCACCGGCCATTAAAATAGCAAATTATATTTAGGAAACACAAGCCTGTTAAAAAAATTTGTCTCCCCCGTAACTCCGGAACCGTTGATTTAAGAACTATTATGTTTCAGACTTTTTTGTTTCAAATTTAATGTAGAACATTTTTGTATAGGATCTTGTTCACTAAACCGCTTAGGTTTAGAAATATTGACGTAAATGTTAAAACACTACTAATTTGCCGGCTTCTCCCCTCCCTCTTCCCCAAAATCCGACGCTCAAAATGGTGTAACTTTTTACAGAACAGTATGTGGACCATAGAGAACAATTTGGTGTTGGAGGGAAACTTTCACTTTGAATGTCTAGGTTATGCCTTTTTTTGGATCAACTGTATCATACTAAATGACCAATAAACAAATATCAGGCATTTAAAATATGCCTAAAAAACGATAAATTTTTGACATTAAAAACGGTCCACAAAGTTTAAAATAGCTTCTTATCGATTGTAAAAATACGTTTTTAAAAATTACACAACCACAACTCCTAGAAATTCCACTTAATACCATCTTCGTGGAAACAAATGCCGTGCCGTGAGATTGTTTACAATATGAGAGTAAAAGAATGCATTATGAGTTAAATAAATTACAAACATTCTCCTTTTTGGGCCAATTAATTTATTACAAAAATTATTTTTTTGACCACCCTGTAAAAGTAATAATAATCATGTTTGTATTACTGAAAAGAGAATTGAGCACCCTTTTTAATAAACTATAACACGACCCCTATTTACATTAAAAAAATCATCGATTACGTCATCACGCCCAGATAGATGACGTCACTAGTATAAAATATATACCAACAAATTGTAATTTAATAATAAAAATCGACCTATTTCAGGATTTTTCTCTAGAATCATCCATTTTAGAGAAAATGAATTTATTCCATAATTTTATCCCTCTCTGTATATAGATAACATAGCTATACTTAATCTAATTTACTTACCGTTGCACGTCGTCTGCATCATAGCCCGTGACGTCACATAATACCAACACGAAATATTTCGGCGGTAGGTGTGTTCTTTTTTAGAATCACTTTGCCGAGTACACTGGCATTACAGCCACTAGACATATTTTATTATATACGCGTAGAAATAATATTTAAAGATTTATATTAAAGTCAACTTAAAGAAAAACACAATAATATGTTTCATTTAATTTGTAAAAATGGATTATAAAGCGTTTTTATGAAGTACATTTGTTCGGAATAATAAATTATAATCGAACGCAGGTGATATTTTGGCATAAATTAGTAACATTTATTTGACAGTTGCGGTGATGACACTTCATATTTGTTTATATTCTTTACTATAAGTATTTGTTTCATTATATTTACTGTTTTTGTTATGTACTTTAACGTAACATTATAACTTAATTCTTGTTTTCTATTTCTAAAGTTTTTATTTATTTACAATGAATATTAATTTTTTGCACTTCCGCAAAAATTGTGCGATGTATTTGATTTAAAATGAATTCAAGAATTTTTTGTAATTGGGCAATAATGTTAACTTAGATCTCTAATGTAGATAATGAAGTGCAACGGTAAGTAAATTAGATGGATTGATGGTAAGATGTAGGGGAAAACTATCGCAACCTATCAAGTATGAAACTGGCATTAGACAAGGAGATTCGCTGATCACAATAATATTTAATCTGATAATAAATAAAATCATAAAGAAAGTTAAAAAAAGAAGAGGATATAGAATGGGAGAAAAGGAAATAAAGATAATCTGCTACGCCGACGACGCCATAATAACAGCCGAAAATGAAGACGACTTACAAAGTTTAATTAAATAATTCGAAGACACGTTTCTGATATACCATGATGATCTCAACAGAGAAAACTAAATCGATAGTAATATCAGCGGACCCGAGATGATGCAAACTGGTAGTAAATAACAAAATAATAGAACAAGTAATGGAAACTTAGAGTTTGGTTTATTTTTGCTGAACTGTAACCATTTTATTTCTAACCAGTTCACTTTTTGACCATTTATATCAATTTTTCTGTTGGTAATACGATCCTCCAATTTTTTGTTGATAAAAACTCTTCTCTCTTCATTTCAGTGACCAGAAACGCACTTTTGTTTTTATAATTTTTTACAATATCCACCCAGTCACTTGGACCATAAATAAATTCTTTCTTTTTTTGCTTTTTTCTTCAATCATACCAAAACCAACATTATTTGGAAGATAGCTGTGTCCTGACACAAGAAATTTTTGATCAATAAGATCAACTTTCATATCAGGGTCTTGGACAAGTTTGTAGAGAGCTAAAGATAAATTTTTATTTTGATTCTGCCCTGTAAAACAATCAGAATACATGATTATGTGTTTATGTTTGGAAGCATTTTGCTTAAGGTGCTTTACAAGTCATGCTGCTAATTCCTGGGACCCTCTAGAATCCTCAGTTTCATTCCACATGTACATAAAACCCTTATTGGTATTAAAACGCCCAGGTTGTAAACAACATACATGTTCAGTTTGTAATAAGCCACTGACACACTCAATTTTGGAAAAGGAAGTGCCTTTTCTAGATCAAACGTAAAAACATAATTGTCTTCACTTTACTTCAATTTTTATAATGACTTACATATTTACAATTATTATAACGACTTATATAATCTGACTTCTGAAGATATTAGAAAACTAATTTATTAACTATATCATAATGACTTACTTAATCTGACTTCTGAAAATATTAGAAAATTAATTTGAAGGCGGATCATATACCGCCATCTATCAAAGGAATCTAAATTAGTGACGTATGGGTATGAACAAGTCAAACATTTGACCATTTTATTTGTGTTACGTCTCCTAACTTATTTTTAGGGAGAATGTGACTTACACCGTTTGACTTCTGAAGCATCCTATATAACATACTTAAAATTAATTAAAATTGCTAAAAATAGTTACAAGAATAAGCACCAATTAAATAAAGAATAATAGAAAACTTTTGTTTTCAATTATGGTGAGACTATTACTTTTAAGCTACTTATTATCTTTATACCCGTTCCTCCTCTAGATTTTAATTGATTTATTATATCCGACCGATCTTACTGAAAAGAAACAACCCTTAATCGCATCTTTAACGTTTTCGAAGTCGTAAATTAGATAATAACCGATCGATTTTGCCGTGGAGAAAAGAAAAACTAAAAATTTTATCGCTTACTTCTCTTCCTAATGTTCGCCGAACGGGAAAACTAGTTTGCTACGCGTAAATCCTTTCCTTAAACCCGGAAAGAGGAGGAGGCACTTTTAATGATCTCAAATTCTCTTGCAGGAAATCGTTAAAACTGTTTCATAAAAAATTGGTTGATATTGTCCCTTTAATTTGGTGCTATCATAAATACTAATATCACTGTTCGAAAAAAAAAACGTTTTTTTCTTTATTATTTTTATGCATCCTAACGTTATTTTTGGTGCTCTAAATGCGGAATTTACAATTACATAGGAATAAATACACCACATAGAATGTTCATTTAATGTTCATGTAATTGAAATAAAAACGATATTATTAGAGTAACAACAATTACGTCTAAGTCTTCTTCTTCTTTTTGTGTAGACATGACTGTTTGTTTTTTCAATGTGCCTCTAGTAAGTTGTCGTTCCATTGTTCTCGTGGTCTTCCCACTGATCGTCTTCCTATTGGGGAACCGTCTTTCGCT
The DNA here is from genome assembly GCF_917563875.1 of Diabrotica virgifera virgifera. Lineage (NCBI taxonomy): Eukaryota > Metazoa > Arthropoda > Insecta > Coleoptera > Chrysomelidae > Diabrotica > Diabrotica virgifera. The sequence goes on from NC_065447.1 coordinate 32,235,325, forward strand.
GTCCTGACTACCCTATTTTTTGACATTGGGCGTATGTGGTCATTCCATTCTATTCTTCTGTTTTTACCCAGTTATTAATGTTATCCACCTTGCATCTCCACCGTATATCTGTACTTCTAGCTATGTCCCATAGAGTCTTACCATCGATTTTTCGAAGGGTTTTAATCTCCGCTGTTTCGAGCAATCATTTTGCCCTCTATGTGTCGGTTTGTGTTTCTACCGCGTATGTCATTATTGGTTTGACGACTGTGTTATAAATTCTGCCTTTCACTTCTTTTCCGATATTTTTATTTCTCCATGTTGTGTCATTCAGGCAACCTGCGGATCCGTTTGCTCTATTTGCTTAATCTTCCATTTCTGTTTCGAGCCTTCCGCAGCTAGATATTGTGATGCCTAGGTTTTTAAACTCCGTCACTTGTTCTATTCTCTGCCCTTCCAGCTCCAATTTACATCTTATGGGATCTGCTGTTATAACCATGCATTTTCTCTTTTGCGAGGAAACTAAAATGGTAAATTTTCTGGCGGTTATGTTAAATTGGTGCAGCATACGTTGTAAATTATCTTCACTTTGAGAGATTAGTATTGCATCGTCCGCATAGCAGATTATTTTAGTTTGTTTTTCTCCCATTTGTTTTAGTTGTTTAGTTCTTACTTTTTTATTATTTCGTCCATGATCAGGTTGAACAACAAAGGACTCAAGGAATCCCCCTGTCTTATCCCATTGCTGGCTTTAATTGGATCAGTTAGTTCATCTTGCACTTTTACTTTTATTGTGTTGTTCTTGTTGATGTTTTTATCGTTTTAATTATTCCTAGAGTTACCTCTGTCAGAAGAAGAAGCATATATGTTAAATATTTATATTAAAAAATACTAGTTTTGCACGTATAGTTCATGAAAGTTTTACTAAGTCCTTCCCACTCTGATGGTAATATTCTAGTTATTTTTAGGTTTCTTCCTTGTCATTGTCTTAATTTTAGTTTCTTGGTAAATCGACCATTTACCAAGCAATACCAACAATATGTCCCACTGAAACCTTTCAGGTTGCAATACCAAAAAAGGTTGACAGATATATTGCAAATAATACAGAACAATTAGTTTAATGAGCCATGTGTTAAAGGTGTTCCTAAAAGTCGTTCATTCCACACCATATAGTTACCAAATATGAAGAAAACATCAGCAAATCTCAGTTTGGAATAAAGAGTGGTTTCGGTACAAGGGAGGCGCTATTTAGCATTTAGGTTCTTGTACAGGATGTCGGGATGTGAATGTTGATGTATATGCCTGTTTTATTGACTATGAGGAGGCATTCGACACTGTTCAATACGCTAAATTAATAGGTATATCAAAAGAGATAGGCCTGGATGGACGAGACATTCGGATAATAGCCAATTTATACTGGAATCAAACAGCTGACATAAGAATTAACAACCAGACATCTGAAAAAATTTCTGTTCTGGGAGGAGCTAGAAAAGGTTGCGTTCTCTCCCTGCTTCTGTTTAATTTGTGTGCAGAGAAGATCTTCAGAGAAGCAGTGGGAGACAGAAGAGAGAGTATAAATGTCAATGGAATAGTCATGAACAATCTGAGATACGCTGATGATACAGTACTGCTAGCAACGGACAGGGATGATTTAAAGGCACTCCAAAATTCAGTGACTGACCATAGCCAAAAATTGGGTCTGAAAATAAATATAAAGAAAACCCAATGGAGGGTTGGGCTAAAAATATAGGTAATAACTTGGCAGATATTAGAATAAATGGAGACATGGTGCAGAGAATACAAGCAAACAAGGATTTAGGCTGCTGGGTGAATGAAAAATGGGACTCATCACAAGAAATAAAATTCAAGCGAAAACATTATTTAGGAAAATGCAAAGAAAGAAAATATTTATATAGAGAACTCTAATCAAGCCCGTCCTCACTTACGCGAGATGGAATTCGAAACATATAATTTAAAAAAATTTAAATTAAAATTGTGGATTATTCCCATAAAATATATTACTTAATGTGAAGATGTCAACATAAAATAATTTCAGATATTAGGAATGTAAGGTTTTCAAAGCTTTTCCTTTTTCGTCACCAAGAAGTTTAAAAAAATATATGAAGTAGCGAATTTGTCTTCAATGAAGATGTCAAGTATAAAATGTCAATATATTTAAGAAGCTGAGGCATCTACCCATCGCAGCAACATCATAATCATGAGCATAATTTCATATTTCTAACACATTTCTTCACATTTATTTCAGATTTTCATATTTCAAAGCATATTTTATTCTCAATGCTTGTCTGTTGGCCAATATCCATATCAAACAATATGTAAGCTATTTTCACAAAAAGCATTTTTTACATCCTTTTGACGATCTCTTGACGACTCTATCACTTAATGAACGTATGGGCCAACTGTACTGAAATGTGTGGCTACTTTTTTATTATTTCTTTAACTTAATTCGTCCAGAAAAAGTTTTATAACTATGCAAGCCCCATGAACTAGCAAGCATAATTATTTGATAAGTTTATTAATATCAACAGGCAACAATTCCTCCCTAAGATATAATAATATCAAAAATTTCGCCATTGATTTTGTCTTCGGTGAATTGTCACAAAGTTAAATTAAAGCAGAAACGTAGTCCTTAAAACTTGTTATAAGAAACCAGTTTCAAGAAACTCTGTAATTGTTACAGCAACTCAATTAGATAACGTGTCAAAGGAGATCAGTGTCTTTTGTACTCCAGAGCGGAAAACTTATTTCAGGTTCACGGATGCACCTTAGTCGAAACAAAGTTATTTAACGTTGTAAAGATAAACTAGAAGTTATATTGAAACGTATGTTGAAAAGGTTATTTGTTTTTATAGTTAGTTTTTCCATTTCTTTAATATCGATTACATTATGAACCTGATTCGATAGATAACAATGATCCATGGGAAAATTAGTAGACAGAACAAATACTGTAAATGAAAAGCTGATGACATAACAAATATGGACATAAAAACATATCAAAGTACGATGGTTGGAGGGAATATATTAGATAATAATTAATTACAGGGAAGAAGGACAAAAAGCAAATCTAAACACTAAAGGAGAGGATATGATGAAGGAAATTGAGCTATACACACTATCGAAAGGAAAAGTTAAAGAAATAATAGAAAATGTTAAGAAGATATTCTATTCACGCAGTCAAGAAATGAGTAATCCAAAAGATGCAGGATAGGAATTCAACTGATTTTAATAGGCAAAGTAAAGAGAAAAAGACAATTTGTTTTATCATAGCCAACAAAAATGGATTCTAATTTTCTTCTTTTGATTGTCATATCATGTTAAATGTCACTCCATTTTTGCAACGTTTGAATACAAGTTGCGAAGTAGTAAACACGGTTAAAAGGCGGAAATTGAAATACTTTGCTCATATAATGCGTCACCCAGAAAAATATGACATACTTCACCTCGTCATGCAAGGTAAAATAATGGGAAAAAGAAGTGTGGGCCGCCGTACAACTTCTTGGCTTAAAAACCTACGCCAATGGTTTGAGAAAACTAGCACTGAACTATTTCGTGCGGCTGTAAATAAGACAGTGATTGTTAATATGCTGGGCAACATGAGAGTTAACGATCGACAAGCGGTCTCGGTACCATAAGAAGAAGCTGAAACTTAAAAACAACCTGCTAGTTTTCATAATCATAAACTTGTAATAATGACACGTTCCTCAATTAAAATCACGTTCCACAATTAAAACTTCCCCTGTTCCAGTGTTCCCATACAACAAAGTTTGTCCAACTAGTCACCGTTAAGCTACTAACAAATTTTCAGCTTTGCTATTAATCAACTTTTTTTTGGTACGCGAGATCCAGGCCTATACTGTTTTTGTTTTCTGGGCTGAAATAAACTTATTTGCTATTATGTTGAATTTATGGACCACCAATCTGTGTAAGTCATCCTCGTTTCATGCTGTTAGTGTGATATCGCATCGTCTGCATAGCATAAGATCGTAATTAGGTTGGTAAGACAGATTTTTCCTCAAAAACTGCGATTTGGTGAATGCGCCGATCTGGATTAACGTAGAGGCCTCCACCATGGTTTAGGGTAGGGATGGAAAAAACCTACCGGTTATTACCTAAAACCGGTTTTTTACTTTGCAATAACCGATTTTATCGGTTATTTTTTGTCCCGGTTATAATCGGTTTTTTCTTTTTAAAGTTATTACCGGTGAAAAACCGGATAAATTACCTCTGAATAAAAATAATGAATTTTGGAAAAAAAAAGTTTTTTTTATTTTAAGCTGCAACCACAAGGGTTACTAGTGACCTAAAAAACATAAAACAAGTAAAGCTAGTAAAGTTACAATAGCTGATATAAGCCAGTGTCTTTTAGACAACTTATTGTATTCAATTATGTTTTCTCCTAAGGCATCCTTTATAAGAAAAAATATTGTTTGTATAAATTCGTCAATGATTTGTTTAAATTTGGGATCAAAATTTGTTTAATGTTTATATTCCTTAATGGGTCTCACACTCACTGAAATAAGGAAATGTGATAAGCTGAATTTGCTATTTTTATGAACTTGAGAGTTAGCACGTGTTGTTTGTTGAATTGGGGAATCCTAAAAAAATAAATATTAGTATCAATCATCATCTGTGCAATAATTGTGGTATTATAACTACATAATATTGTATAGATGCTGTACCTACCCAAACGTATAATAAACGTATTTTATCATTAATAAATCCAGGGGAAAAATCATTCCTCTGGAATCACTTAAAAAAATAGTTAAAATAGTTTTGTGTATTTTTTGTAAAAAGACTTTTTTTTAGAAATACGACAGATTTGCAAAAACATTTAGGACAATAATAAGTACATCCAGTTCGAATTTTAACAATGATTCATTATTTCTTTTGATAAGTTTTACTATTCTTGATGTTTTTTGTTTTTATAATATACATGTATATATTCGTACATTACTTCATATTACTTATTATCTTATAGTGTTCCTATAGTAGAAATAGGTACCTAATTTTACTACCTTTTATATTTTGAAATTATTTGGTATCGTTTCAACCCAAAATTTTCATTGCGTTAATTTATTATAAAGGTAGCTCGTAATTAAATCACTTATTCTGAGAACAAAAATAGATCTATTGAACCTAACCTACCTTAGTACAAATGTGCACTTAAAAAAAGTTACAGCCCTTTGAAATTACCAAATGAAAATATATATTTTTCAATATATCGAAAACTGTTAGAGATTTTATATTGAAAATGGACACGTGGAGTATCACAAACTAAGGTGCAATGTAAATGTAACGTTCTAACCCAATGGGTATTGAAAAATGAGTAAAACAACCGAAAACCAGTTTTTTCAATAACCGGTTTTTATGACCGGTTATAACAGCCAGGTTAAACCGTAAGTAAAAAAAAACGGTTTAACCGAAAACCGGTGTTTTTGTCAACAACCGCCATCCCTGTTGTAGGACCGGTATTTCAACAGCTACTTAAGCTTTTGCTTAGCTCAGCCTGAGTCAAAAGTTAAGGAGAAGCTTAAGCTGGGTGCCGTATTTCCATCATTTCCTTAACTAAACTGGTCCTCAACTGTCAAGTTAATTGGTTTGTTACCTCTGAATACGTCAAAAAGTTAGAACTAACTGTTCTGAGGTAAGAACCACTACTGTGAACATTTAATTTTATCTTGTCATCTGTAGCCGTCTTATTTTTACTTCACTTAATTTTGTGTACATGGTACATGTGTTGTTGGTATATTGCCTATATTTTCACTGGTTATGTTTTATTGTTATTTGTCATAAGAAATAGAAGATACGTCTTTGTAATTTTGTTTATTGCATATTCTATTTAAATGTCAAATTGCGATGTAAGTTTACTTTTGTAAAATAAATATACCAAGCATTGTATACAATAAATACTTTTCATGTGCCTACACCTTCCAAATGGAGCAAGAATTATATTTTAATAATGGGTAATAATCCAATAATAACGTTATTACGCAAAAGTTGGTTTTCAAAATACCTCTAGAATTATCAATCTATAGAAATAACCTCAAAAAATAGAAAACTAATTTTAAGCAAATGCTTAAACCAACTCCCGCGCGTGCTTAAAATTATTTGGTTTAAGCCTATGCTTAAGCCTCAAATTGAAGTGTAAATACAGGCATCTAAGCTTAAGCTCAGGCTTAAAGTAAGCTTTGGCTTAAGTGAGGTTGAAAATACCGGCCCTTAAGGTCGACTCTGGTCATTCGTCACTTTCTTTTATTTTCTTTCTTCTTAATCATACATCGCGCTTCGATGTATGATAACCCATACCAAATCTTACACTATCTCGCTTAGTATTAATGTAGTGGACCTTTAATATAGCTCATTGTAAAGTTTTTTTCAATCACTAAAAAATGTATTAGTAGCATTATGCACATAAAATCGACCGTTTCTCTGTTAGTTCAAGTTGAATACACCAATTTGAGAATGTACCAAAAAACAAACTATTTTCACTAGTCCTGTCGCCAGGGGGGGGTACAACAGTACAACAGCCTCCTTTATTCAGATGGACTTACCCAAGTTTTTTTCATGTATTTTGACCCGTAGAATACGAATTTTTTGGGTAACAGTTGATCCGGATGTCGATAAGATTGTTATTGACCAAGAACTTGAGGAATTACATAACCGCGATCTCTCACAAAACAAAACATTTTTTGATATTGTTTGGGTCATTCTAAGCAAAACATGTTTCTACAATTTTTTTCGTAGGATGGCTAGTTTTCGAGATAACCGCAGTTAAACTTTCAAAAAATCGAAAAATTGCAATTTTTGAACCCGAATAACTTTTGATTAAAAAATGAAATGGCCAGTCTGCTTACCGCATTTGAAATTTTAAGTAAAATTATATCGGTTTTAATTATTTGCATTGCTAAAAATTTATTTTTTTATTGTTTAACAAAACTATAAACACATAGTGTTTCCCGTGCCTAATACATGCGTTTTAATGCATGCTACGTAGAAATAGCCCCGTTTGCACTTTTACCTCTTCTACCTACTCGTTCGATTTTAAATGAGAAATCATAGAAAACATCACTCACGCACTAGGTGTTTGTAGCTTTGTTTAACAATAAATTTTTAGCAAGGCAAATAATCAAAACCGATATAATTTGACTTGAACTTTCAAAGGCGCTAAGCAGAATTGCTATTTTATTTTTTAATCAAAAGTTATTCGGGTTTAAAAATAGCAGTTTTTCGATTTTTTGAAAGTTCAACCGCGTTTATCTCGAAAACTGAGCATCCTACGGGAAAACTTGTTAGAACATTTTTTATTTAGAATGACCCAAAAAATAGAAAAAAAATGTTTTTTTTTTTGCGAGAAATCTCTGTTATATAATTCCTCAAGTTCTTGGTCAATAACAATTTTATCGACACCCGGATCAACTGTTACCCAAAAAATTCGTATTCTACGGGTCAAAATACATGAAAAAAACTTGGGTAATTCCATCTAAATAAAGGAGGCCGTTGTACCCCCCCCCCTGGCGACAGAACTACACCTAGCATATCCCTTTTTGTATTATAACTAGAAGATTTATGAAGGCAAGCGTCTGTTTGTTTTTTTTTATAACCTACAAATAGGTTTAATATAGTTTTTTTAGTTAGATGCATAGTTTTTAAGGTATTCGAAAAAAATCGTTCGAAAAGGTATTATGTTTCAATGAAAATGGCAAATTTCAACCACGAATATCAAAAAGTATTGAGTTTTCAAAAATAAATTATAGAACAGTTTTTGCTTAGAACAAGGTTCTCTAGCGAATTCCGTGGTAATTTTAACCAAAAATTTTTCCGTCCCTAAGAAGGGTTTGGGAATCATTCCTAAGATAAAAGCACACATCGGTATAGGGTAGATTTTGAATGAAGAGATAATTAGAGGCTTGGCCCAAAATTTCATTAAAGTCCATGCAGTAGGATAAAATTTGGAGGTAATATCATATTCTTGTTCCCATTGACTGGCAGTTCTTTTTTCTCCGTTGCGATGACTGAGGGTAGTTTTGTATACGTATAATGTACATCATATTATGTATATATGGGATTAAGATACAATTGATTGTAACGGAAATTACATTTTACCTCTTGGTTGGCGTTTTGATTTCCACTACGGAAATAGCTTTCAAAACAAGATTATTTCAAAAAATAGTGCGATGTTATTACATCCGAAAGTTGTTCAGCGGTTAAATTTTTACACAGTTCTTTATTGTGTAATTTTGATTTTTTGCCTATTGGGACCGTGCAAGTTCGGCAAAGCGACCCCTATTTCTACGCTCTGTACTATTATTCGCACTTTTAATTATATTGGCCAATTATATTAGTCCTGGTTACTGGATAATTGTCAAGGCCATAGTCCAAAAAAAATAATAAGAAGAAAAAATAAGATTCAGGTTATGTTATGAAAACATCAACAATTGTATGTAGTAAATAAAATTAGTTATTAAAATGCAGTAGTGCAAGCAAAATACAATTAATTAAATTTACCTTTATATAATAATTGCATATCATATCAATATTGTGGAGCAATATATAATTTTTCTGCTTCATTGACAGAAGGTATGAAATATACGTCAATTTGACAATTTCAATTGACAATATGAATTATTTAAGATAGTTGCAATATTTCTCCGCGACTCGCGCAGGGTCGTTTCTCGTTTCCCTTTCCAAGTACTTGCACACCGCGAATAATATTATTTTTTTTTAATTTGTAATAAATGTCTATAATCTTATAGGAAAGGTTCTCATAGCACCCGCCCTATGCTGACTTCTTTTTTTAGTACTATAGTATTTGCAAGCTCTAAATCAGAGATTTCTGCATTCTACTTATAATAGGTTTGCTACCAATTTTTCTTCATTAAGTAGGATGAGAGTTGCTCTTTTTTTATATTTTTCTAATCAACTAATCTAAATGGAAAATAAGCTACAATTTAACTAAAACAATAATAGTATTAACGTTTAGACGCCCAAATCGGATGTCGTTGTCAAAATACAAAATATTACTAAATTAAACAAAAATGTTGTTGCTTAGTAAAAAATTATTCTAAAAATTTATTTAATCTGACTCATTATATCGGCAATTCAGACATATACAGGGTGTCCCGGAAAATAGTGCGTTCCTTTAAAGTATCGAGAAAATACACAATTTGGAACAAAATAGTCCTATACCATTTTTTTCTAAAGTTAACCGTTTCCAAAAAAAGTTAACATTGTTTTCCATATACCTCTATTTTAATGTTTGGAAATTTTAATAAACTGGCAACATCGTACGCACTACGGAATAATAACAGATAATAAGAACTCGTTTGTGATTGTGATTAACAGTATTTAAAATAATCCAACCTAATAGTAGGTAATACTTATGTATTTACTATTTGTTTACTAAAATTATTCTCTTTTGAAATGTGTATTGAAATACCTATTGCATAATTTTAAACGAATTACACATCTTTTAACGTAAAAACACATCTTTTAACTGAACTAGTATTATGTATTTAGTAAGGTTTAAATGGGTTGAATGCTGAGTATAGTATTGCTGAGGGCTTTAACTGAATTACATAGTTTTAATAGTTTACAGTGGAACTTAAATACACCAGATAATGTCTGAGTAATTTGTTTACTTGAGAACTAAAATAACTAAGTTGTATTTACTTGAAAATAATTATTATACCGAATAGACGTTTCAAGTAACCTTTCACAAACACCATTCATAGGTAATAACATAATAGGTAATACACTCATTATTCGCAAACATTCTCGGCATTGAAACTAAACAGGATTCTTTAAAACTATCTGTTTACTATCTATCTTCTATCTATTTACATGGGACTGTCTATGCTTAAATTTGCGTACCGCACATAGTTGTCAGATTTAAATTTGCATACCAAAATACATTTTAATTTTTTGGTCAAACAGTTGCATTTAGAAAAAAATGTTATGAGAGTTTTTTGTTCTACATGGTGCCTTCTACCTATACCTTTAAGGAACTCACTATTTTCCGGGACACCCTGTATTATACATTTGAAAGTAGAAGACCTTAAAATGAGATTGCCAATATTTATGAGTTGCATTCCTGGGACGATTTACTAAAATATAGTTCATTCGATTACATGAAATCAACCCAGACTCAAAAATATCCGTCACAAAAAAATGATAGCCTGTGATCTGTCATTAAAAAGACAACCAAATGTAACATCATCATCATCATCATCATCATCATCATCATCATCATTATCACTATCAATGGCGCTACAACTCTTCGTGAGTCTTTGCCGCGTTTACTATTGCCTTCCATGTTTGTCGGTTCTATGCCACTAATTCCCATTGTCGCACTCCCATTTTCTCTAGATCTTCTTTGGCTGCATCTTTCCACCTTTTTCTAGGCGACCCTACAGACCTGCTTCCATCTGCCTTTCCCAGAAGACATTGTTTATAAGGCGATTTTCGTTACTGCTTATCACATGCCCTGCTCATCTGATTCTATCAAATGTAACGGTGACAGTAAAATTCTCGTGTTAGATATTCCATAGTAAATCACGAGGGGAAACCAGGTAGAATGCAGTAGGATGTTTTTACCCACACTAAAAGAGGAAGTCAATATCTTTCTCTTTTAGTGTGGGTAAAACCATCCTACTGCATTCTACCTGGTTTCCCCTCGTGATTTACTATGGAATATCTAACACGAGAATTTTACTGTTACCGTTGCATTTGGTTGTCTTTTTGACGACAGATCACATGCTATGATTTTTTTGTGATGGATATTCTTCAGTTGGGGTTGATTTCATGTAATCGAGTGAACTATCTTTCAGTCAAATTTTCCCAGGAAAGCAACTCATAAATATTGGCAATATCATTTAAGTAATTACGTATTTTTTATGGGAAATAAGCCACAATTTTACTAAAAAATGAATTTATTAACGTTTCGAAGCCCAAATCGGGTTTCGTTGTCAAAATACAAAATACTATTAAAATAAACAAACATGTTGTTGCTAAGTAAAAAAATTCTTCTATAATTTATTTAATCTGACTCATTTATATTGGCAATTCAGACGTATATTATACATTTTAAAGTAGAAGACTTTAAAATGATATCGCCAATATTTATGAATTGCGTTCCTGGGAGGACTTTACTAAAAGATAGTTCATTCAATTACATGAAATCAATCCCAACTCAAGAATATCCGTCGCAAAAAAATCATAGCATGTGATCTGTCTTTAAAAAGACAACCAAATGCAACGATGACAGTAAAATTCTCGCGTTAGAGATTCCATAGTAAATCACGAGGGAAAACCAGGAAAAAACCTCGTGATACTATCCCGACATCGTAAGTATTTGGTCTTACATTTAATCTACCTTCAAGAAAACTAATACCAAATTCTGACTTTAATATGTTTAAATTAAAAATAATATTAATATTATATAGGTATACAATAAGTAATACTAAAATATAAAATTTGTTATTGACTTACTAATCGTGGTATTTTCTTTCTATTGACTTCCTCTTTCAGTATGGGTAACCACATCCTACTGCATTCTACCGAGGAATTTGCGACACAATTGGTTTCATTTAGCATAATTAGAGCCGCTTCTTTGATTTTTCTCTTTTTACTATCTGATTCTTTCAGGACTATACTTGAATCTCTCCACTGAACTCTATGCTCATTATCCCATGCGTGTTGACATATTTGAGATCTATCAAATTCTCTATTTTTAATATAAGTTTGATGTTCACTTATTCTAACGTTTAATGGTCTTGATGTTTCACCTAAATAAAATTGTTCGCATTCACAAGGTATTCTATAAATGCAATTCTTTGTTCTTTCTTGTTCATTGTTAGGTTTAGTTTTAGATAGAATAGATCTCAATGTGTTTGTTGTTTTGAATGTTGTTGAAATGTTGAATTTATTCCCTACAACATTCACAAGAAATAATACGAGGAAAATAACAATACCATATATAAAAGGACTATCCGAGAAACTTAAAACGATAACCAAATACTTACGATGTCGGGATAGTATCACGAGGTTTTTTCCTGTTTTTCCCTCGTGATATACTATGGAATCTCTAACGCGAGAATTTTACTGTCATCGTTGCATTTGGTTGTCTTTTTAAAGACAGATCAAATGCTATAATTTTTTTGCGACGGATATTTTTGAGTTGGGATTGATTTCATGTAATCGAATGAACTATCTTTTAGTAAAGTCGTCCCAGGAACGCAACTCATAAATATTGGCGATATTATTTTAAAGTCTTCTACTTTAAAATGTATAATATACGTCTGAATTGCCAATATAAATGAGTCAGATTAAATAAATTATAGAAGAATTTTTTTACTTAGCAACAACATGTTTGTTTATTTTAATAGTATTTTGTATTTTGACAACGAAACCCGATTTGGGCTTCGAAACGTTAATAAATTCATTTTTTAGTAAAATTGTGGCTTATTTCCCATCAAAAATACGTAATTATAAAAATGCCACAAGGAAATAGCTTCAGAACAACATCATTAAGGTCTTCTACATTCAAATCTGTAATATATATGTCTGAATTGCCGATATAATCTCTCTCAATCACTCTCTCTCTTCTGTCGTTTCCCTATTACTGAGGATCGTGATTTCTTCCAATATTCCTAACAATGTTTCTCCATTGATCTCTATCTTTAGCTGCTCTTTGAGCTTCGCAGAATGAGTTTCCAGCTGAATGCTTTATTTTGTCAGACCATCTAGTTGGTGATCGTCCTCTTGATCTTCTCCCCGGAACGATCGCGGGGTCGATCATGATTAAAGATTAAATAAATTATTAGAAGAATTTTTTACTAAGCAACAACATTTTTGTTTAATTTAGTAATATTTTGACAACGGCATCCGATTTGGGCGTCGAAACGTTAATAAAATCATTTTTTGAGTTAAATTGTGGCTCATTTCCCATTTAGAATAGTTAATTATAAAAATGCCACAAGAACATAGCTTCAGAACATCATTCTATTTTTTTAACTAAACAAGAGAAAAACCTTTAACATATAATTTATATCATTTTACACATAGATAGTTATATTGTTTATAATATTCTAAAAAATCTGTTTGATTAATGTTTGATATAAGGAAACATTTACACATAGATAGTTATATTGTTTATAATATTCTAAAAAATCTGTTTGATTAATGTTTGATATAAGGAAACACACTCTCTAACAAAAATCTAATACCTAACTGTTTTATAACAATGTATTCATTTTCACGACACTTTTCTCCTCTTACTTTACAAAACTCGCAACAACTGCTACCGGGTCATTAACTATTAAGAAATACATCTGGCAACGGTGTTTACATCGTCACAAACATTTCCAGTGTGACCCAGAGAATGGAGCTCTTCGAACGTAAAGGAAGGAAAAGAGAACTGAAGAAAATTAATAATAAGAAATTCCATCCCGGCATATTTGACCAAGAACATCAAAGTGTGCGCTGCTTCCCGCCCGGTTTGACACACCCGGAAAAATTACGAAGAACGTGGTTAAAGGATTTTTTCATTATTGCACACGGAGAAAAACAGGTCAATCGAAATCACGGACAAATTGATTGTAGTAGACAAGTGTTTGTCAGCTTAATGACAAATCTCTTTAACGAATTTTGTAATAAAATTGCAACGTGGGGAAAGCTACAGAGCTCGATAAAAGTGGATACTCTTGAACTGTAACTTTCTGGAATATTGATCTATTTTGATCTATTTAGGAGTTATTGATATATTTAGAAAGCAACATGATTAATCGTTATTTGTCAGTAGACTTAGGAAAATATGCGAATAAAAAGGTATGAAATATGCGCATAAATATGCAGCATTTTACCCAAAAATATGCAATTTTATCTAGAAAATATTCATGTAATAAAAAAATATTTACAACATTTTTTAATTTACAAAAATATTTAAAATACCTTCACATATTGTATTAATTAACATGTGTATGTATTTTATAAACTAAGCTTATGTATTTAAATATTTAAGTATTTTAACAAATAAATATTATTTTGAATTATGGTAACAACAAAATAATTAAATGCTGTTTTTTTTTAAACAGAAACATATGGCTTCTATCTGAGTACATAGAAAAACTTCTTTCGACATCAACTGATGTAACTGGGGAATTTTTAAAATTCACCATAATAGTTGGCTCTAAATTAAGTGGTTCGGAAAATGTCCAAGCTACTACTTAAGCCACTTCAGAAAGAACCTGGTATCCACTGTTTTTTTTTTTTGATAGCGTTTGAAAATGTTTGGAAAGTTTTCTTTAGAATATGTATTACTTTTAACGTTTTGACACAATGATTCAAATTCTTTTATTAAAAATGTACTGTCTAACAATGATAATTTGGAGGAATCCAACTGGGTAATAGTTTTCTGAACGAAACTAGAGTTTGATTTTATGAATGATACTGAACACAGATGATCACGGCTTATTTTACAACAAAAGTGAAAAGGATCGTCAGACTAAAAATTTTTACCTAGTGATATAAACTGGCAGATTTTGGAACCCTTGTATCAAGTAACATGAAAAAATTTTGTATAAGCCGCTATCTTTTATTAGTTCCGATACCAAAAATTTAAATAAATAAACAAAATTAAATATTGAGATTTCGAAGCTACTTGTTATATGAACATAAAAATCTATATACAACCAAAATTTCAAATGATATGCACTTTATGCACATTTATATAAAAATATGCAAAATTGTATATTTTTGCATCTTTTATGCATAATATGCAAAATATGTAATTTGCATATCGTCGGTATACTGCAAAAACTGACCAAGTCAAATTTTGTCAGTTTTGAGACTAAGTCACTAAGAAACGTTTTTAGTTTTACCAGAAAAATGGACCAAGTCGATTAAACGTAATACAACCGTCAAACAAAACTCGTCTATAATGACTATGTGCATAAGACAATTTTTTGTTACATACAAAACTGACCAAGTCAACTTAATCACGTTTGGCTGTCAGCATATTGCACTTGTCCGTTTATTGCGTATCGTTAGTTTATGATTCAGAACTGTTCGGACTTTAAAAAGATTACGGTATTTTATACCTTAACAGTAAGATTTATAAAGTATATTGCAAATACCACCCTCAGATGTGTCACAACTATACTATTCTTTTAAATTGTGTGTTTACAACTTTACAATCTATAAAGCAGCACCCCCAAATAATGCGCAATGTTATAATTGGACAGAGATTAATGATCAACGTGGGAGCTCTGAAATTGGAATAGCATTGATCAAGTGGATAAAAACTCTGCAACCACCTGATAAAAAGGCATCACAGAGATCAGTATATATTCTGACTTATCAGAGATTTTTATATTCGTTCGTTGCCGCATTAATTTGTATGTTGTTGTAACACACACATTAAGATTTTGCAGCATAATTTTATGGAGAAAGGACATTCGTACATGGAGGTAAACTCAATGCACAGTGCCATGTAGTCTGTTAATAAATATGTTGCCATCTTTACAATGAACGATCTGTTGAATATTTTCAAGCTAGCCCGTTCTACAAGACGCAACAAAAAGAGCGGTGCCTACAGAGTTGAAGAATTACGGTTTTCAGACTTTTTCGATCGTAAGCACAGATGTTCTTAAAAAACAGAGACTAAGATTAAAATGGAAACAAAATATCGTGATTAAAATTAAAAGTTATGCGGTACTTTTAGAGTATGTGGCAAGGTCAGAAGCTGTGATTCCTAAGAACATTCCAATGTTATACAAAAGACTTTTGTCTATACCAGAACAAAATAAAAGCAGTCTCCTTGCGTAGAAACAAAATTATTCCGCAAGAGTCCCATGAGTGGTTTAAATCGATTCCAGTAGTGAAAAAAATTTTCATACCGTAACCAGCTTCTTCTGAAAGCGACGACACAGAAACTGATTAGATTTTAATTTTTTTTTATGTACAGACCGTAGTTAATAAACATAATTTCCTAATATAGTGTCGCTTATATTGACCAAGTCAAATTTCTAATTTTTTTCGACAACAAAAAGTGACCAAGTACAATTTTTTTTTAATTGTTCAAAGTCCACAATGTTTAAATATCGTGGTTAAAAACTTAAGTTTCTAATACACAGGATATCAAAATTGCAGTCATAAATAGCTAATACCCGATTTTATAAACAACTTTCAAGTTAAACTTTAATTTCTGGAAAACAGTAATTTTTGACTTGGTCAGTTTTTGTAGTATTCCGACGATATTTGCCTAAGTTTAGTTGTCAGTAACAGATAAACTTTTAAATAGTTCTTTAAGCCCAGAAAGAGACGAGCCACTATGCAGCGCTACTCTGTGGCACCACGAAGTGTCTTAGGCAAGCGATTTTGTAGCTTCAATGTTTTTGTAATGGACGCCCCTAGCAGCGAGGATCGGCAACGGTGGCTGGCCATTGTCGCTTGTTTGGAATGACACGTTTAATTTACATAAGAATTTACGGCTAATCATCGGAAGCTACTTTGTGGCGCCGCGGGATAGCGCTGCAGAGTGGTTGGTATGTTTATGAGCTTAAACTTCTCTAATAATACGAATTACGAATTACAGGGTCACCTGCAAAGGAACATAAATTAAAATGTAATTTGCTGACACAATATATTAAATTTTTAATGTGCTGAAAGGTTTTGGCATTATAAATGGTGGTGGTTATTACTAAACAAAAAACATTGTTTTAGAAAAATCAACTCTGTTTATGTCAGCATTAAATTTTTTTCAAGTTTGACTGCAGCTTACGTTTCATGTTAAAATGACTTCTCCTCAATAAGATCGGCCACTACAATTTCAAACTCTTCTGTGTTCAGCTGCATTATTAGCTGTTCAAAATTTCTGACCTCACGGTATTTTTCTCCTTCCTAGTCCTCTCTTTTCTTCGATCTGTGTTTTTACTATTAGTTGGGCATATTGTTACTTTATATCTTAGTTTATACCGTTGATAGACCATTTTTCTAACTTTTGCTGTGTTGGAAAATTCTCGCCCTTGTCTATTATATGCAGCATTTCTTCGTTCAAGGTGATGTCTTTTAATTCTTTAGGATTACCAGGAGATCTATATATTGCAAATACCTCTATTTTAAAATTGATGGATTCGACCTTAACCTAATAGACCAGGGAGCATCTGTAAAAATATTAGTACATTTGGACGTTGAGAGGTGACTCAAATATTTTTGCAGAAATTGCTTGAAAATAACTCAGATAATAATATTTGAGTTATCCTCCCTCTCAAAAAGGGCCAGAACATTGTTTAAATAATCAAAATGTTAAAAAATGAAGGAAAAATTTGATTTTTTTCTTTGTTTTTTGATTATAACTTTAAAAGTATTCAATTCCGAGACAAGTTGTACTGACATAAAAGTTTTAGAATTAAATTTCCTACAATATAGAATTGGATCAATATTTAAAAAATAGTCACCCTTGTTGCAAAATAGCAATAATTGCGAAAAAAACCATACAAAAACAAGTATTTGCATTTTACGTTTTTCAGCCATTTACGCTACACTTGGGACCTTCATATTTCACCTTGAAAAACATTATGATACAGTATAACAACACTGTAAATTTCATTAAGATCGGTTCAATAGATTTTGCAAAATAAATTTTGTAATTCAGCTTTCGCAAGGAAAATTCATTATTTCAAAATGTTACAGGACTAAAAATAAAGCAGATAGCAAGTTGAATTTTTTTTTGCTTATAGAAGTGTACTGTACCTTTCATTTGCAATTTGCAAAACTAAAAATCGATTAACCACCACGGCGTCAGGAATTTTTTTTAAATAAACATTAATTATTGGTGCTACGAGCAGGACAGCGGATAGTTTGTTATGATTGGGCATTCCAATGACCTTTGATAATAATTGATACATTTTAATTTTTATTACATTTCGATATAAATAAATAAATTTGTTTATTGCAAAATAGAAACACATACTCTATCCTTTGAAATAACACTTTTAACACATATGCAATTGTTTAAACCAAATTTCACAAACAATTATAAAATTAGTTTGATTTTTGTGAAATTAAAATATTATAATACAACAAAATATAGAGTAAAAAAATAATATATTAGATAAATAGGTCTGGATCCCGCGTATGAAAAAAAAGTTGATTAATAGCAAGCTGAAAATTTGTTAATAGGGTGTCTAGTCGGGTAAACTTTGATATATGGGAACACTGCAAAAGGGGCAGTTTTAATTGTGGAACAGGTTAAAAATTTGGAACGGTCAGACCACGAAAACGGCACATTTATTTTGTCCGACAGAACAGACTTAAACTCTCCGAACAGAGATTAAACTCTCATGCAAAATTCAGACTGCTATTTATCACCTGTCATAATTCCTGTCATTTGACATATTCTACATGTTCCACTCATTAAAACGGCCATTTGGTGACAAATAGAAGTATGATTGTTGCATAAGTGTTTATTCTCTGTTCGGAGAGTTTAAGTCTGTTCTGTCGGACAAAATACATGTGCCGTTTTCGTGGTCTGACCGTTCCAAATTTTTAACCTGTTCCACAATTAAAACTTCCCCTGTTCCAGTCTTCCCATATATCAAAGTTTGTCCGACTAGATACCCTTAAGCTATTAACAAATATTCAGCTTGCTATTATTCAACTTTTTTTTCATACGCGGGATCCAAATCTAAAAGATTCGAAGAAATTTTGGTGGAAATCAACTTGTGTGAATCGAACACCGCTGTCCTGCGCGTAGCACCAAAAATTAATATTTATTTAAAAAAATTCCTGACGCCGTGGTAACTAATCGATTTTAATTTTATAAATTGCAAATAAAAGGTACAGTACACATCTATAAGCAAAAAAATTCAACTTGCTATCTGCTTTATTTTCAGCCCTGCAACATTTTTAAAAAATGAATTTTTTTGCGAAAGCTGGATTGCAAAATTTATTTTGCTAAATCTATTGTACCGATATTAATGAACTTAACAGTGTTGTTTTATTATATCATAAATCTTTTCGGGGTAAAATATGAAGGTCGTAAGTGTAGCATAAATGGTTGAAAAACGTAAAATGCGAATACTTGTTTTTGTATGGTTGTTTTCGCAATTATTGCTATTTTGCAACAAGGGTGACTATTTTTTAAATTTTTTACTAATTCTATATTGTATAAAATTTAATTACGCAACTTTTATGTTAGCACAACTTTTCTCATAAATGAATAGTTTTAAAGTTATAACCAAAAAACCAATAAAAAAATCGAATTTTTCCTTCATATTTTGACATTTTGATTATTTAAACAATGTTCCGGGCCATTTTGAGCGGGAGGATAACTCAAATAGTATTAATTGAGTTATTTTCAAGCAATTTCTGCAAAAAAATTTGAGTCACCTCTCAACGTCCATCTCAAAACAGATGCGCCCTGGACTATAATGGGAAGTCATTTTACTTACTTACTTACATACTTAATGGGAACTCATTTTATTTGACAATAAAATACTAACGATTTTTGTTTTCAATATTTTCACAAAATTTATTATAAATTGATGTCACTTCAGCGTTTTCGGCAGAGTACCTTTTTCAAATGTTTTTGCTAGGGGCTACACTTTAAAGTCTCTAACTAGATAGGTCGAGGAGTGGGGAGCTATTTGTCTCCCCCCTTTTTTTTTAACAAACAGGGGAGCTGTTTGTGATCGGTATTAATTTAACGGTACTTATAGTGAAGACTATTTTCTACGCCATGAATGCCGTTATGCACTTTATCCATGACCCTCTAAGAGGGACACTTAGCATATATTAGCTTCCTGGGACAAGAAAGACACGCAATTGGCAGATGGCAGGGATTTAGTCAGTTCCCTTGATAGGACTATCCAAAAGAAGTTCCTACTCGTTACCGTAAAACAATTACATATAAAAATAAATTATCTTATTGATCTTTAGCTATTTTCTTATGGCATTTTATTACACTTACTTTTTTGACTGGAATAAGCCACAATATTACCAGTTGGTAGTTTTTACAATAACAAAATTTATTTTAGTTGTGGTTTATTTTCAGTGAAATATTAAGTTATGTAACATAATATTTATTTCAATTTTCTTGTGCAGGAAAGACAAAAACCCAAAAGAAGAATGCGGTATTTCAAGGCTTGCTCTAATTACAATTTTTTTGATCCCTCGGTATAATATTTTAATATTTAAATTAACAACATTTAAACAGACTTCCAAAATATATTTATATACAGCAAAAATTAAATTAATAAAAATTGGTTTATCTTTTTTAAACAAAATAAATAAAGCTGACACTCTTTATATTGCGTTTTCAGCAAGGTTTAACTATCCAAACAAAAAGTGTGTTGGTAGCATTGCAAAGGGTCGATCTGTTTATTTTATTCGCACAGTTTCCTTGAGAAGTAACACATGTTTATTATTTCCCGGAGTTAAACAGACCTAAAGCTTGTATTTTTGCCATCTGCAAATAGAAACGTTTATCTCTGCAGGTATTTTCAAAATAAGAAGGAGTAAATGGATAATATATTCATTTCAATTTAAATGCTATAAATGTGATTTTGAGTTTAATCTTCAGGTAAAACAGTGGAAAATGCATTTTTTTTAATCTTGTTTTTTTACTTTATTTAAGTATTAAGAAAACTTTGCATTTTAAAATGGATAGACATATTTTAAGCCAATAAATAAAAAAAATAGCTGAAAATATCTAATAGAGGTTTTTGAAATTCCAGGTATATGAGGAATAGATTATCCCTTTAACGCTCTCTGGTAGCTATATATACCATAAGCTATTACGGCTTATTTTGTCATCAGAGTTGCGGTGAAAACAATCCTTATAGGCGCAGTAGATAAACTGAATACTTGCTGGTAGGTGTGAATACCGAAAACCTGTATGCGGAGTGGTAACGACGTACTTTTCACAAAACTGGTATGATAGGCTACCAGCGCGCCTCTCTGCAACAGTCTATGTAAAAAATCGTTCAATGTTATTTTGTTTTTTGCACAAGTGTAATTTGGAATAAACTACTTGGACAAAAATTAAAGGTAAGTGTCAAGTGTATTGTTTTTATTATTTTTAACTAGCAGATAATTCTTTAAACGCACTGGAATAGTTATTGCAAAAATAAATATGTTTTATGAGAATTCTAACCCCAAAATTAATTGTTTTTATTTATCTCGGCGTACAAACAATTTTTATTTCTTAGTTTTGAAACTTAAGCCAGTTATTAAACAATATTGTGGCAACAAATTTCTATAAAAACCTTGTTGTTTGACATTAGCGACAGGAAAATATTTTTATTCATTTTGAGGATTGTACAAAAAATGGGAGGTTATTTTTAAACATACTAAACCAATAAAATCTCGAGATCGTAGTTTGAGCAGGGTACTACATATTTTTACGGATACATTAAAGCAAAGTTTAGAATTTATTTGCTAGACAAGGTTCTAAAAGACTTTAAATTAATTATTAGGCCTGTTTGTCGTTACAATTTTTCTAGTAAATTATTTAGGTTTGGTTAGGTTTTTCCGGTACATTATTCCTGTTTTTTTTAGATGTCTAGAAATCGACCGCTTACAGAAGCTGAACTCCAGTATATAGTAGACCATCTAAGTGATGAAGAGTATTGTCTTTCTGAATTTGATGGCGATGAGGATGGCGATGAGGATGGCTATGACAATTTCCATGAGACAAGCTCAATTTCCAGAACTCCGTCACAATCCTCGATTACTAGTATCGACAGCCAGCCGACATGTTCCAATACTTCAGTACAGCTTTTGAAAAGGATGCGCCAATGTACTCTTACAAGAAAGACAAAAATAAATCTAGCGGAAATGAAGATTTTGGTGATTCGGATCAAGATTCTAACTTTGATCCAGATGACGGATTTGGTTACAAACACAACAAATTTGCTAGGTTATTTCCTAAAAACATTTTTTCTGATGAAGACGAGGATGAACAACTGTTAACATTACCTCAAGCAACAAATTCCCAGCTCCTGCCGATAAAGATAAGAATGCGGAACAAGCTCATGTTCCTTCAAATCAATCTTTTTTTGTGGTCCAACAAAAACGACCCCAATCTTCTTTTCGACCATTTGATTTTACTGAGTCTTCAAGCGTCAATGTTGGCATTAATTCAAGTAAGCCAATTGACAAAGAATTGAACCTCTCCGCTACCCAGAAGAATTCAATACCACGGATGCTGAAACTACTGGAAACGAAAACTTTTGCACTGTAAGGCAAAAAAGAAAATATTTTCCAAAAATCAGTCAGATTCGGTTAGTTCTGGGGAAATATTTGTTTAAAAGTGGAAAAATTGAGGCGTAAAATGTGTAAGTGTTGTCAGCAATCTACATAATTTTCAACAAAAACCTCAGGTTTTGAGAACAAACAAAACCGGAAATAGAGATTATGTACCATGTCCTCAGGCAATAGCGGATTATAACAAATTCATGGGTGGAGTAAATCTATTTGATCAATATCGTGCTAACTACACCATCGCATGGAAATCAAGACGTTGTTGGTGGGTAAAAATATTTTGCTACCTTTTAGACGCAGCAATAGTAAACAGTTATATTTTATATAAGGAGACTCCGAAAAAAAAAAAAACTCAATTACTAATCCTAAGACTGCATTACACTTCCTAGCATTACATTGAACTAGCTGATAATTTGATTAGCACTTTTAATTTCAGAAAAAAGTCTGGACCTCCATCAAACTCAACTTCGAATGCTGGTTCACACTTATCCACCGAGGGAACTTATAGCCGCTCTGCCCTTTGTGCTTCACCTAAAAAGAAACAAACGCGCAGCAATTTGATTTGTCAAATTTTTAACGTTGCTCTATGCAAAGACTGCTTTGCACCCTACCATCGTAGATGGAAAGTTCTTAGATAATAAATTTAAAATATTCCTGTATTTAGATTTTTTATATTTTCAAAATAAAATATTTTTTTATGAATTTTTTTAATTGTTTTTGCCAGTCGCTATATATACCATTGCCCACTAAGTATTAGTTGTTTGTCAAAATGCACACTGGTAGCTATATATATATACCAACCTTTTCAGCCCGTCTGGCACAAAAAATTTTTTAAACATTTTATGTCTTCCTAATGATGCATAATGAACTACTTTTACTATTCAAAAATAGTTTTAAAAAACAATAGTTCTGCCCGTTAAAGGGTTATAGCAAACCCTTAAATACGTAGAGCTAATTGAGTTGTGTTTTTTAACAACCATAAAAAGTAAAAAAATGTTCATTGAATATAAAAAGTTTCTTATACATTATAGAGAAAAATTATTGAAGTAAAATTGTAGATCTAAAAAGAGCTTTAGTTTACTTTTTTGAGAACGGGATTTCAAATTGAAACGTGCTAAGAAATGCAGATACTTGATTTTTTTTAATTGCACTTGCTCGATAAGAAGAATTGTGCTATGCTTGGACTTTAATAATTTTTAGTTCCATTTTAGAGCTTCTTGCTAGAGTTGCCAGTTCTTTCCCATATCGTGCAATGAGAACCACATCTACAGCGTATTTTGTGGATTGCTGCTCTTTGTCAAAAAAGTACCCCACCCATTATCCGTTACATTTTTTTCTAGAGATACATTCAAATATTAACTAGAAACATAATTTAAAACATTTAAACTTAGTTTAACAATATAATGGTCTATCTAACTAAAAGGTAACACCTTTTGATTATAGAGCTCATATTCATTCTTAGCCAGGTATTTCAATTTAACTCATTTTGGTGACTACATTCATAACACAGTTTAGCTCTATTCTCCATGCAGAATGCTTTATGGCTAGCCCACCATGCACATTTTTGTTTTTTATCTCTTCCTTTGCAGATATTACACCTAGTTGCTTTACTTAACGTGTGGTATGTTGTATGGGTAGGTCTCTAACTTGAAGGCACACTTGATCGCAAACCTCACACATGGGTGCTAGGTGCTACATACCCTAGCATGAGGCTCATGCTAGGGTATGTAGCACCCATGTGTGAGTTTTGCCTGTATTCAATAGATTTGCGTGATTGGAAATATTGCCCAAATGAGACCGCAACTACACACATGGCTTTGGATGACTACAGACTGAATTTACATGCTACATTCAGTTAAGTGTCTCGATGGGTATCTCACACTCAAGTATGAGCTTCCAGGGTTAATTTTACTATTTTTTCTGAATCTTGGAATTTTTTTAGGGTTTCTATTAATTTTTTTAATCAAATGTATCGTAGGCGAACTTGCAATCAAATAACAGTACTTGTGCTGAAATGTTGCATTGATAGCAATTGATAAGGATATGCTGTATAGGCCTGAATACCGCGAACAAAAAAAATTATTAATAGCAAGCTAAAAATTATTTAACAATAAAACACTGAAAACGTTTATTTTCTATACTTCCACAAAATTTATTACAACTATGTGACTACAGCTGTTTCGGCAGAGTGCCTTTCTCAAGTGATATAGTTTACAATGTGTTTGCCATTTTAAGTCTTTAACTGAAGAGGTTAAGGAGTGGGGAACTGTTTATCCCGAGTTGGTCATTCAGAATTATATCTGTATTTTTCAGTTTATTAATTTTCATAGATTCTAAAAAAGATAGCTTAAGGCCTTTATTTTGGATATGCAGAATTTTAAACTCTTCATTGAAAGAATGATTATGATCTAGAAGGTGAAGTGCGTATGTAGAAGTGTCTGCTTTCCTATTGTTGAAAGCCCTTTTGTGTTCTGCCTCCGTTTGTCAAAAGTCAAAAGCCTCCGTTTGTCAAAAGTTCTGCCAGTTTGACCGATGTACGTTTCCGGACAATCACCACAAGTTAGTTTGTACACACCACTCTGTAGTTGCTTTCTCTTTCGGCTTTTATTGTTTTTAATATATTTGCTTAAGTTGTTGTTAGTTCTGAAAGCTCGTGTTATTTCTTTCTTTTTTATGTATCTAGCTATTTTTGTTGTTATCTTGCCAGTATATGTGATAAAGCAGAAAGTACTGGGTTCTTTCTGTGGTGGTGGATACACTAATTTCAGGGCTTTCTTATGGAGTTTTTGGTTTAAACTGTTTGTTCGTTATAGCCGTTGTTTATTGCTCTTTGTTTAATGATGTTTAGTTCTATCTAGAAGTTATTTTTTGTCATTTGAATTTCTGTCAGTCTATGTATCATGCTATGATAGGCTGCTAATTTGTGTTGTGTAGGATGGAATGATGAATTGTGTAGAGTTGTGTCAGTAGGAGTAATTTTATGGTATACGGAGGACTCATGTTTGTTGTGTAGTCTGGTAATCGTTACATCTAGAAAGTTTATGGAGTTATTTTGTTCTGTTTCTATTGTGAACTCAATATTACAATGAAGTGAATTAATGTATGATAGAAATTGGTCAAGTTGTCTTTTAGTTCCTGCAAAGCATACTAGTATATCATCCACGTATCTCCACCAATATAAAAACTGTTTAAATACGGGATGAACCAACTTGTAACAACAATTTATGGAAGTAACAGACAACTTGACAAATTTCTATCATACATTAATTCACTTCATAGTAATATTGAGTTTACAATAGAAACAGAACAGAATAACTCCAAAAACTTTCTAGATGTAACGATTACCAAACTATACAACAAACATGAGTTCTCCGTATATCATAAAACTACCCATACTATCACAACTATACACAATTCATCATCCCATCCTACACGACACAAATTAGCAGCCTATCATGGCATGATACATAGACTGACAGAAATTCCCATGACAAAAAATAACTTCGAGATAGAACTAAACATCATTAAACAAATAGCAGTAAACAACGGCTATAACGAACAAACAGTTAACAACATTTTAATCCAAAAACTCCATAAGAAAGCCCTGAAATTAGTGTATCCACCAACACAGAAAGAACCCAGTACCTTCTGCTCTCTCACATATACTGGCAAGATAACAACAAAAATAGCCAGATACACAAAAAAGATAGGAATAGCACCAGCTTTTAGAACTAACAACAACTTAAGCAAATATATTAAAAACAATAAAAGCCGAAAGAGGAAGCAACTACAGAGAGGTGTGTACAAACTAACTTGTGTTGACCGTCCGAAAACGTACATCGGTCAAACTGGCAGAACTTTTGACAAACGGATAGCAGAACACAAAAGGGCTTTCAACAATAGAAAAACAGACACTTCTACATACGCACTTCACCTTCTAGATCATAATCATTCTTTCAATGAAATGTTTCAAATTCTGCATATCCAAAATAAAGGCCTTAAGCTATCTTTTTTAGAATATATGGAAATTAATAAACTGAAAAATACAGATATAATTCTGAATGACCAACCCGAGACAAACAGCTCCCCACTCCTCAACTTCTTCAGTTAAAGACTTAAAAAGGCAAACACATAGTAAACGAGATCACTTGAGAAAGGTACTCTGCCGAAACAGCTGTAGTCACATAGTTGTAATAAATTTTGTGGAAGTATAGAAAACAAACGTTTTCAGTGTTTTATTGTTAGGTAAAATGAACTTCCATCAAGTAACGGTCGAATCCATCAATTATTTAAAAATTATTTAATAGATTGACGGTGTCTAGTCGGACAAACTTTGATGTATGGGAACACTGTAATAGGGGAAATTTTCATTGTGGAACAGGTTAAAAATTTGGAACGTCACACTACGAAAACCTCCCATATATTTTGGCGCACAAAACTTCCTATTTATTTTTTACCCTTTCATTATACTCTTGTGCAAAAATCAGACTGGTATTTATTACTAACTAGGCATTATAATAAGTCCGACACGTAGAACATGTCAAATGACAGGAATTATGTTGGTGATACGTAGCAGTCTGACTTTTTCATGAGAGTTTAGTGAAAGGGTAACAAATCAATTGGAAATTCAGTCCGATAAAATACATGGGACATTTTCGTAGTCTGACATTCTAGATTTTTAACCTGTTCCACAATTAAAACTTCCCTCTTCCAGTGTTCTCATACATAAAATTTGTCCGACTAGACACCGTTAAGCTATTTACAAATTTTCAGCTTGCTATTAATAAACTTTTTTTGGTACGCAGAATCCAGGCCTATTAAGTGTGGTGTATGTCTAATATCTAATATTTGTGTTTTTTAATTACTAGATACTAATTTTAAATTGGAGAAAATGTTGATTTTTATTATAGCGGAATATTAGAAAATGCACTGTTTTCAGCTAATTTTCACCTACGTCCTTAGGGCACGTTGTGTATTTGTAACCAGAAAAAGCTTAAAAACAAGCTCTGCTGCAAAATGAAATATCGAATTATGGTCTGAGCATATTGCAGTAACATGGCTAATATGTCCAATAACACTGCATCGGTACAAAACTCTAGTCCGGGAGCTAAAACACATTCCGCTGATAATGTGTACCTGTTATGGTAAAAAAAATTTACAATAGAGAAAAAGAAGCTGTTACAAACTTTTATTTCTACATAGGTACAATTTTCGAGCATCTTATGTGGTCGCCTAAGTGTATATTCAGAGGAGCTTCTTGGAGAATATCAAAGTGGTTTTAGGCCTGGTCGATCAACAACAGACCAGATCTTTGTGCTAAGACAAATACTGGAAAAAACCAATGAATTCAATATCGACACTTACCATCTTTTCGTAGATTTTAAATCGGCCTATGATAGTGTCCTAAGAAATAAATTGTATGAAGCCATGGATGAATTCCACATCCCTGACAAACTGATAAGATTGGTTAAGGCTACAATGCGTAAAGTCGTTTGCAAAGTCGAAATACAGGGCGAACAATCACAGGCGTTTGAAACGAATATTGGGCTGCGACAGGGAGATGCGCTGGCGTGTCTCCTCTTCAACATAGCTCTGGAAAAGGCAGAGATGCCCGAATAGACAACAGAGGAAATATTTTTAATAAATCATCCCAAATTTTGGCATATGCCGATGACGTGGACCTAGTTGCCCGCACAACGCGCAAACTAGAAGAAATGTATACCACCTTCTCAAATGCCTCAAAAAGTATGGGCCTGACAGTAAACGAGGAGAAAACTAAGATGGTGGCATCAACACCCAACAATAGAGCCATAAACATCGGTCACCAATTCTCTGTTGATAACTCTACCTTTGAAGTGGTGGACAAATTCACATACTTATGCTCCCTGATCACCAAGGAAAACGTCATGACAGAAGAAATCAAGCGAAGGATAATCCTAGCGAACAAATGCTATTTTGGACTGAGTAGACATATGAGAAGCAGAAACTTAAGCCAAAAAACAAAAATAACCATATACAAAACCCTTATACAACCAGTGTTGACATATGGATCGGAGACATGGACCATCTCCAAGGCAGATGAAAACCTTCTGCTTATATTTGAACGAAGGATCCTGAGAGGCATATTCGGTGGCATCTGTGAAAGTGGTATTTGGAGGAGGAGGTACAACTACGAGGTATACCACAGATATAAACATATATTTGGTGGAAAAGACGTAGTATCTCTTATAAGAATAGGACGACTAAGATATGCAAGCCATCTAGCAAGATCACAGCATAACAACCCTCCTAGAAGAATCCTTATGTCACAACCTGTGGGAAGTAGAAATAGGGGTAGGCCAAAACTTAGATGGAAAGATGGTGTAGATGAGGATGGAAGAAAAATAGGCGCAGCAAACTGGCAACGGTTGGCAGTGGATAGGACTGACTGGCGTAATAGACTTAAGATGGTCGAGGCTCTTTCATAGGGTTGTAGCACCATTGATGATGAGGTACAATTTTTCATTGTTGCCTGGAAGAACATATATATTCTCAATATTATGTTTATACGGGATTAGCCACTGTTGATACTAATAAAAATTAGATAATATGTTTATTCATCATAATAAGTTGAAGAATATTATACCGGTTTCCTCTTACTACGTGTCCAAAATAGGCCACCTTTCTATATTTGATGTTATCAAGCAGCTCGCGGGTAGCATTTGCTCCCTTACGGACTGCCACATTTGTCAGCATAGCCGTCCATAGTATTTTCAGTATACGTCTGTGCAGTTACATTTCAAAGGCCTCCAAACGATTAATGGTGGATATTTTTAATATCCATGCTTCGACACTATACAAGATGACTGACCAAATTTAACATTTAATCATGCGCTTTCGAAGTTAAATTTGCAAGTTATCATTACAGAATAATGACCTCATTTTTAAAAATGTCGTGCGGGCTATCTTGATTCTACATTTTTATCTCTTTATCTGGATCTAGCTAAATATTGTATTTTGGCATGTATTTTGTTTTTTAACATGTTTGTTTTGTTTACGTTTAGGCAAAACTCTCTTCCCACTGTGTCAATGGCATTTAAAAGGTGTTGTAATTCATTCATATCATCGCTTAAAATAACTGTATCGTCTGCATATCTGATTGTGTTTATCAGAATTCCATAAACTTTCACACCATATTGAATATGTGGTAATTTCAATACGTGTCTTAATTTCTTTGGTTTGGTATTCATTTGATGTTACATGCTCCGAAGTATTCGTAGGTATCCACACTCTCAACAACAGTATCTTTTTATTTTATTTATACCAAGTTTTATTTAGTCAATATTGTTTGATATCGACTTTCGGTAACCTCACGAATCCATGGAATTGCTTAACGTTACAAAATTCTTACTCTTCTCTACTCCCCTGAGATAAGTGCTTTGGATATTCGACTTTTAATATTATCCTAGCCTTAATTTACCTGGCCAGCCAGCCATTCAGGCGACCAACTCTTAATATGGAAACTTTAATTACAACGATAACAACACTTGTAGTAGGATATTGGCAATTATTATTACAATTTAATTAACTACTATGGTACGTAAAGTATTTGAAAGACATACACTATACAATAACTCTGTTGGGATTTGATATTCCATTACGTTTAACAGCGTCATCGTCTATTAGAACATTTAATGAACATTGATGAAACCCACGTTTAATCAGAAAATCCAATAACGCATCAAAATAATTACAAAATACTTTAAAACATTACAAAAATTTAATTTTCATTGAATACTGCTAACTTTTTAAAAATAAACATGTTTAGTCAATAAAATATTGAAACAGTTTATGAAGCTGAAAACTTATATTTAATAATATACCATGAAAAACTATGTGTGATACTCTAGGCTAGATTAAAAATGGGGTACATACCAAAAGCGTGAAGGCTTAGACGGGTGGCTTCTCTACCTAAACCTGATAGAACAGGACAGAAAAGCGCTAAGTTGCTGACACCAAGAAGCCTAATATCACTTGCACTGAGAACTTCAGAAAAAGTACTAGATAGGCTTATAAGAGACGATTTATTTGTTAGTTGCAACTCAGATAACACAAAAAAATATTTTAAAAGGCAGAACTATCTACGAAAACTGCACAGCATTATCTTATTTAGGAGATGGAGTACGTTCTGAAAAACCTGAACCTGCGTTCTGAAATAAGGACAGAATTTTACGTGAGTTTCATGGTATAGATAGAGCATCTTACAAATCAATTGACATGCTCATTAGAAAAAATAGATAAAATCAACAAGCTGCAGGTGAGTCAATTGCGCGCTAACCAGATAGCCATCTGACATACACAAAGTTACTACGGTACACAGTATTAGTATAGGTACGCAGATGTATTCTGGTCTCCTATTTTTTGAGATCTGATCATGATTAAGTTTTATAACGCGGCAAATTTATAATTTTATACAGTAAATAATATCAAAATTCTTTTCCCTAAATACATTTATCCGTAAGATTCAAGGTCTTCAAGATCTTTAGTCTTCCTCACAAATTCCTATAACCATTCTCGTTCATTTAAGCATTCTCATTTTCACCAAATGGAGTCATTGTCTCTCTTTCTTTTAACTGAAAAAAATCAGTTCAGCTGTTCCTTTTTCAGATTCATTGAAATCTTTGTCATACGACACATCACTGGCTTCCTTTTACTTCAGCTTCAAGATCCTAATTTTACTGCATTTTCTGATTAATACTGATACTAGATATTTAAAATTATTACTTTTTACAAACATTTCACTATCCAAAATTAGTGATTTTTTTTTATTTAGAAAGACAAAGTCGCATCCACCCGAAGGTTATTAGCGACATTTCTGTAACATTTGTAACATTATTAAATAAAAAATTGGTAAAAATGAATTACAACTTACATACAATTAAACCTTTGGAGCAATAATTGGATTCCACGCACTAACACTTTATTTTTGAAATGACCTTTTAGATCTCTAGCGACACTCCGACACTATCTTTCTGATGCATCATTAGTGATAGCGTTACGCGTACTATTATCTGCTTGTTCATATTTCCTTCAATGCCTATGTGGGATGGTATCCACAGGAAGTGGATTCTTCTGAAACTTTCTTGAGCTTCCATTAGTTCGGCCTTGGTTCTTTTCTCAATGGGGTGTTTATGGTATATATTTTGCATACCTTTGACTGTGCTAACAGAGTCGGAAAGGACTGGGCAACAAGGGAGGTTTTTAATATATACATATTTTGATGGCTTTAAAGAAACCAAAGAGCTCTGCATTATAGTTGCTGGAATTCAGAGAAAGATGTAGGAGCATAACAAGGCGAAGAAAAATTCCATCGATATTCTTTTGGAATAGAAACTTGAATCTTAATGTTGGCTTAATTGAGATATGTCACTTTCCCAGTCTGACGCCTCACTGCCAAGATAACTATTAATTTTTTTCTTTATGGAAGTGAATTTTCGTTTTATGGATCTTTCCTTTAAATGGGGTTAAACCAGACTGAGCATATGGGACGAAGCTGATAGGTCTGTGGCATATTCTTGAATTGTGGTTATAGGATTTGTTGATCCCGTGATATTCATTAGGAGCATGTTAAGTTGATCAAAGTTTAGAGGGAAAGGTAGAGAGTGATTTTTTATGAAGTTTTTAGCAGTGTCAAGTAAGAGAGAAAATGAGCATTCAGAAGTGCTTGCTGAACTAATTTTAGCTTTTTTAGATTTTGCTTGGACTTTAGGTGGTGGAAAAATGTTACATTCTTTTGAAGATGAAATGTTATGAAAATGTTGATGAAAATGTTACATTCTTTTGCTTCAGGTGAAATATTTTCATCAAAGTTACGTTTTGGTTGATTAATTATGTGACTGTCCTTATTTGATGCATCTTCTTTGTTCGGTATCTCCGGGACATTGGAAATAGATATTTGTTCACATTGAGAAGGGTTCGTATCATTGGGTGCTTGCAAAGATATATTTGTTGCGCTGGATACCGATGCTTCATTGTTTTGGTTGGGGTTTAGTTGAGCTAGTGGTTCGGAGCACTGTGATGCAATGTGACCTGGCTTCTTGCATCTAAAGCAAACTAAGCTGTCTTGAGAGATGAATATTCTATATATCGTGTTGTCAAAATCAAGAGTAAATGACTGTGTTAGTGTTAAACTGTGAGGACTGATATAGATTTGTCTTCGAAAACTAAGGATGTGATTGAACTCAGGCATAGAAGCACTAATTTTGAGGAATGTCATGGGGGAGACAGGAACTAATGGGGGAGACAGGAACTATGCCGATTTTTTGTAACTCATTGAATAGCAAGTCGTGCGGTATTGAAGGATATACGCCGGAGAGCACAAGTCGTTCCGCTGGTGTAACTAACCTTCTTGCTCTGACAATTTCACCTTGCATTTCTATTTGACCATAATTATTTATAAAATCATCCACTATTTGTTTATTGGATAAATACATACATATGCGATTATTCGATAATCTAGAAGAGAAGATTATATTTTTTGGTTGAATTATATTTCCAAGTAGGAGAAGGTAGTCTTGAAGTTTGGTGTTTTCTAAGGCACTAAAGATAATTGCTTGGGACTTTAAAGGAAATTGCACTCTCGACGCTGCCAAAGAGTATAACTGTGATGCGTTTATTTGACTTTGATGGTATTGTATTGTAGAACTGTTGTGGGATTCCATGTTTGAATTCATTTCGATAAACGTTAAGTGAAAAGTAAGTCCGACCCTGTACACCTGCTAAAACAGGTATATCGGTCTTTACTAAAAGCGGTTATTTTGCTGGTAAAACTGGATTTGTGTATTGACAACAATAACAAATAATTGCAATTTTCTGACTTTAATGCTAATTTTACTGGATATTATGTAAAGGGTTTGTACACTTTCAGTTTATTTCAATATATCACTGAGATTCACAATTTATAACTTATACTAAACTTTGTTAATATTAAAAATATTCGGAGCCCACATTGAATACAACATTATAGTTGTGACTACAACTCCTATTAGTGAATTTGTTTATAGTAATTACACCTTTAAATAAACTTCAAATATTCTGTTGTTCTCATAATTCATTCATTAATCATTCATTCATTAAGCATTACAATCCCTAGGGTTTATAGCTAACGCCATGGCGTTTAAAATCCTATTTTTGGGTGAGGTGGATTACTCCTCTGTCATTTTATATCTTGCTGTGTATCTTTGCTGTTCTCGTGACTCTTTTCCATTTCTTCCTGTCCTTGCTGTGAACTATCCAGCCTTTCACATTCATTGCTCTTATGTCTTCTTCTATATCATCCAGCAATTTTCTCCTTCCTCTGCACCTTGGCCATAGTGGTGTCCAGTTAGTTATCCTTCTCAACATATATGATTTTGGGCGTCTCTGTATATGTCCTATCAATTCTAAGCGAAGCGTTTTTATGTATCTGACTATATTTTCTCTCTTTGATTCTTCTTCAATGTAGGCATTTGTTTTTATTCGTATTTCTCCCTCTATTGTTATATTGTGGCCCAGTATTGCTTTCATTATTTTTCTTTCAAATTTCAGAAGACTATCTTCTTTCTTATTAATTGTTGTTGTTTCCATCCCATATGTAACAACCGGTCTAACTAAGGTCTTATATAGGTACATCTTGGTTCTCTTATTAGGGTCTTGCTTCTCAGCAGGTTTCTGTTCATTTCATATGTTTTTTTGCCTTTCACAATTATTTCCTCTGTTATCTCATTTCCGGTTTTCCCTATTTTTGCTTCCAAGTAGCTAAATGTGGATACAGTTTCAAATTTATGATTCTGTGTTATTAGATGTTTCTGATTTGTTGTGTCGTTCTTCTCCATCGTCATATATTTTGTTTTGTGCTGGTTTATCTGCAGCCCGATTCTATTCGCTTCTTTATCTAATTTTTCAACGGCTTTTATAAGTGTCATCTTCGTCTTCGTTATGATGACTAGATCATCTGCATATGCTACTAGTTGAAGTTGATCTATAAAAATGTTTTTGTTTGAAAAGTTTGTCCTCCTTATTATTGCTTCCGCTATAGGGTTAAATAGTGTCGGTGAGATAGAGTCGCCTTGTTTTAGCCTTTGTTTATATTGATTTCGTTAGAAGTTGTTCCGTTGAAGCTGATCTTTGCTGTGGTGTTTTTAGGCTCACTGTTAACATTTGTCTTAATTTTTCTGGGATTCCAATACTCTTTAGTTCCTCCATCATTGTCGTTCGATTAATTGTGTCAAGAGCGCTTTTGAAATCTATGAATATTAGGTGTATTTCTCTGTTGGTTTTCTCGATTTTTTAATTATTTGCTCCACTGTATATATGGAGTTAATTGTCGATTTTGCCGGTCTGAACCCGTATTGGTATTCTCCTAATATTCGTTCAGCGCATAATTTAAGTCTCCAGTAATAATTAGCCCTGTACATATTTTCTTGCTACAATTTTTATAATTTTCACTGTCTGACATATTTACTGATTTTTTGAGTGGAAATGGTAAAATTGTCACATATATAAAAAAACAAATCAGAGCTGTTTAAGCAGTTACGGAGTGAACTGGCAGAGTTGGACCTAAAGAAGAGTTTCGGTTCATAAGTTCTATTCTTTATCAAAAAAAAAATAACTACGCTTAGGAAAATAAATCCTTAATACTGCTAATCATGTATATAAATAAAACGTGAGGTTCTACGTAAGAATGCGCTGCACCATATCAGAGCGATTTAGAGGACCATGACCAAAGGAAACGAAGAAAAACTCAGACATTTTGAAAGAAAAATACCTAGAAAAATTTTCGGACTTCACCACAACATCACCACAAACCAGTATAGGATCAGAAGCAATATCGAATTAAGAGCACCATTCGAAACCATTATGCCAGTTTTATATGCATTTAGCCTATACAAGAGTTTAAAAATCAAACTCAATAAATTGTCTTTTTCAAATTGTTTCGTAGTGAATCTTCCGTTCATCAATTTGTAAATAAATGAGTCCGTGTCCCAGAAAAATATTTCTGTTTCCACTAATTTTTTTTAAGGTTATTCAATAAAAGTGGCCTTTATACTATAAAATGACCGGATCCGCTTAAATCATTCAGGTTTAAATGTGGAAGTTTGATCAAAAATCCATTTGGATTTTGCAGTTGATGAACTGAACATGTAGGAATTTAATCGTCGTTAATTTATTTTTTACAGGGATATCCATCCATCGGAGCAGGTTAGTGTGAGCCCATAGTATGGCAACAGTACTCCCTTTGATCCATGTTATTTATTGAGTTTTAGTTAGCGTATGGGTTACATCACATACGGTTTTCACAAACATATGTAATGGTTGGTGAAGGTAAATACATCATAAACAGATTTCCAGTTTTTTATATTATTTAAGTGGCTCTTCGATTGCCATTACAAAGTCTATAATCGACTGTGTATGCTCTGCGTGGGCAGTTGTATACTATGTGCCTGAGGCTAGGAAAGTTTACCCCATCTGTAGAGGGAGTTGGTGCAACTGATTCGATTAAAGGCCACTCCAAATCTTACGTAGACGTTTAAATTCGTCAGCTTAGTCTATGATGTCCGGTAGACTGTGGTAATGCGGATCTGTCTTACTTTCCCATTCTTTTCGCCGTTGTTTAACGGTAAAATATTGCAAAATCTCTCAATTTTAAAGAACCGCTTGGATTGACATGAAATTTGGCATACACATAGCTAACAAGTCAAAGAAAAAAAGTGATATTGTGCCGATATGTGCTTTTGCCCTGGGGGTGGTTTTCACCCCTTCATGGGGGTGAAAAAATATTCGTCCAAAGAAAGTCAGGAAATGGATAAACTGGCGAATTTTAAGTAACTTTTGTTTTATAGAGTTTTTTCACTGTCAATACTTTTCGAGTTATTTGGCAGTGAATATGTTCATTTTTTCAACAAAATAACCACGCTTTTAGACTG
This sequence comes from Diabrotica virgifera virgifera, assembly GCF_917563875.1. Lineage (NCBI taxonomy): Eukaryota > Metazoa > Arthropoda > Insecta > Coleoptera > Chrysomelidae > Diabrotica > Diabrotica virgifera. The sequence continues at coordinate 32,271,528 of NC_065447.1, forward strand.
ATTTTCGCAAATAACTCCAATAGTAAGTATTTTGTCGAAAAAACGTTCTTAGCAAAAATAGAGCCTGTAAAATTAAAAAAAAAATGGTGTATATATCGCGTCTCTACACCTAGTAGAAGCTGAGTTATAGCTAATAAAAGTAGGTTCATATTCGTCAAATTTAAAATGGAATACTTTAACGTGAAATAACCAAAAATGAAGCACATTTCGGGGAAAACTCATTACAACTTATTTAAAGTGTTTAAAAAAAGCTTTACTTTTGTTTAATAAAAAAAATTTCTAGCATCAAAATTAAACAAGTTACGCTCAAAATAAAGTTAGTCCCTTTTGGTTTTGGTAAAAAAATCGAGAAAATCACCCCCTAATTAGTATCTTAAATGAACTTAATCGTTACGATTTCACAAGTTTCTTGACTCGTGTATATATTGTTTATACACTCGCGATCATAAAAAGCGGGTCATTCGATGAGTTATTCAAATTAGATTTCTCGAATTTTCTAAATCTGCTGTCCGATTTGAGTAATTTTTTAGTATGTTATAGCCTTATTCTTTAACAATATCGCCATAATAATATTGTTGCTAGACAGGTAAATTATCATTGTATACCGGGTGTAACAATCATACTGTGTTTATTCCTTAAAGTTCGAAACACCCCGTGGAATGTTTTAGCATAGATAAAATATTGAAATTAAAACTCGACTGTAGCCTTAGGCTTTCTTAACATTTTCTTTTTTGATTTATTTGTTTATGTTGGATAATGAAAAAGTTAGCAACTTAACAACTAACCATGTTTTTCATCAATACAGGGTGTTTCTAAATAAGTGCGACAAACCTTAAGGGGTAATTGTGCATGAAAAAATAATGACCGTTTGCTTTATAAACGTATGACCGTAAATTCTTCGGTTTCGAGATACGGGATGTTGAATTTTTTCTTACAAACTGACGATTTATTTATTGCTCTAAAACTAAATGAAATTTGGTAGATGTTAAGAGGTAGTTATGGCTCATTTTTGACATACAATTAAGAATTTTATATTCACCATTGGCATGCATACGGGATGTATCTAAAATGTTTATACCCGTATGTACGCCAATAGTGAATATAGAATTATATATTGTATGTAAAAAAATCCACAATAACTGCCTCTTAAAACCTACCAAATTTCATTTGCATATCTCTATTAGTTTTAGAGCAATAAATAAATCGTCAGTTTGTAAGGAAAATTTTAACATCCCGTATCTCGGAAACGAAGCATTTGCGTACATATGTTTATAAATCAAACTGTCATTATTTTTTTATACAGAATTACCCCTTAAAGTTTCGCACTTATTTAGAAACACCCTGTATTGATGAAGAACATGGCTAGTTATTAACGTGTTTAACTTTTTTTATTATCCAACATAAACAAATAAATCAAAAAAGAAAATGATAAGAGAGCTTAAGACTACAATTTAGTTTTAATTTCAATATTTTATCTATGCTAAAATATTCCACAGGGTGTTCCGAACTTTTAGGAATAAAAACAGTATGATTGTTACACCCGGTATACAATGACAATTTACCGGTCTAGCAACAATGTTATTATAGCGATATTGCTAAAGAATAAGGCTATAACATACTAAAAAATCACTCAAATCGGACAACAGATTTAGAAAATTCGAGACATCTAACTTGAATACCTCATCGAGTGACCCGCATTTTATGATCGCGAGTGTATGATCTGTAAGTTTCATCGGTTCAAAGTCCTTATTATTCAAAAGGCTGTAGTTAAAAGGGGTTGAACGAGTCACTGATCACGAATGTATGCAAATTTAGAAACACCAAATCTTAATTAATTTTTGTCTAACAGAAAACCAAAAAAATACATGATATTCAGAAAAGCAAATCTGACTTTTTTTGTTTTTCGAGATTACTGGTATCTCTAACAATTTTTAAGTTATTTTGAAAAAAAGAATATTTTTCAAAATTTAAATTTTTAAAAATTTTACTTTGAAACCAAATTTTTTCAAAAATAAGCACTTTAGTTTGAATCGATGAAACTTACAGATCATATAAACACAACCTAAGTAAAATAATTTGTGGAGCGGTAACGATTAATTTCATTTATGTTGCTAATTAGAGGGTGGTCTTCACGATGTTTTTTTTTGAAAAAACAAAAGGGCCCAACTTTATTTTGAGCGTAACTTGCTTAACTCTAATGCTAGAAACTTTTTGTAAAAACAAAAATAAAGCTTTTTTTAAACACTATAAAATGTTATAATGTGGTTTTCCCCAAAAAGTGCTTAATTTTTTGGATATTGCACGTCGAAATGTTCTATTTGAAATTTGGTGAATATGAATCTATTTTTCATTGGCTATAACTCCGGTTCTAGGAGATCCAGAGACCTAACGCGTACACCATCTTTTTTACTTTTTTATAAGCTATATTTTTGATAAGAACGTTTTTTCGACAAAATACTTACTTTTTGAGTTATTTGCGAAAAAGCGTCTAAGAATGTGGTTATTTTGTTGAAAAATGAACATATTCACTCGCAAATAACTCGAAAAGTGTTGACTTGGCGAAAAAGCTCTATAGAACAAAAGTTATTAAAATTAGTCAGTTTACCCATTTCCGGACTTATTTTGGACATATATTTTTTCAACCCCAAGAGGGGGTGAAAGTCACCCCCAGGGCAAAAGCACACATCGGCACAATATCACTTTTTTTCTTTGACATGTAAGCTATACGTATGCCAAATTTCATGTCAATCCAAGCGGTTCTTTAAAATTTAGAGCAAAAACCGTGAAAGAATGGACTAAATCAAAATTGGATGGATGCAGCGCTTGAACGGATTTCAGAGGAGGTAACCAGAATGGGAGACGGTTTCCAAGAATATCTGGAATTTGGTTGTATTTTTTACCAATGCATGTTCGCGGCGTAGGTTGGGTTGGGCTATTTTATTAAGGGTGGGTAGTTACATGGTAGGGGTGGACATAATTGTGCCTGTTATCATGCGCATATCACTGTTCAGTGAAATGTCGATTAGGTGGTATGCGTGCTAGTTAAACATACCGGTGCACAATATTATGCCACCGGATATATCAGGCCAAGAGCAGAGGATCTTAGGGTTGGTGATGTGGATCCACATGCAGTGCGGCAGAGTTTCTGTATTATATTTTTACATGTTGTTAGTTTTTACTGCTCTTTTCGTCCTGTGTTCTCTGAATATGAGCGTTCTGTCTAGAGTAACGCCAAAGCATTTCGAGTATTTATTGTGTTTCAACAAATTGTTATTAAAATACACTAATAATTATCTCTTTGTTAGCCTGTTGTTTAGATGAAAAGATGATGAGAAAAGATGAAAAGATGATGAGTTCAATTTTTGTAGTACTTGGTTATAATCTCCATTTCTTAAAGTATTCGCTGGGGATGGATAGGTCATTTCTGGAGTTTCTCAAGATTGGTGGCTATGATCCATAATCTATTCTATATTGTTGGACACAGAAATAACTTCACGTGGGCTAGATTGTTGGATACAGAAATAACTTCACATGGTAGAGAAAAAATAAATACAGCTTTGAAACCAGTATGCCTAAAGGCCTATAAAAAGTTCAAAAATCAAACTCAATAATTTTTTTTTTCAAATTGTTCCCTAGTGTATCATCCGTTCATCAATTTGTAAATAAACGAGTCCGTGTCCCAGATAAATATTGCTGTTTCCACTAAATTTTTTTCAAGGTTATTCAGTAAAAGTGGCCTTTGTACTATAAAATGACTGGATCCGCTTAAATCATTCAGGTTTTAAATGTGGAAGTTTGATTAAAAATCGTTTTGGATTTTGCAGTTGATGAACTGAACATGTAGGAATTTAATCGCCATTAATTTATTCTTTACAGCGATTTTAATAGCAGTGGTTGGATTTTGTAACAGTTTCAAGCGAAAGCGAGCAACTTTGTAAACAATTTTCGACGAGAAGTTTATTTGGCAATCGGAAATGCATTCGTGCAGATTAAGCTTTTTTGCAGATTTCGGTAAAATATTGCCTCTAATACCAGTTTTGTATTTGCTTCGGTTTTAGTTTTATAGTTTGGTTAAAATTGATTTGTTGAAGTTATGCTTCTTTACCGGCGATATGAGGGTGAATTTTTATATGTTAAAACCTATGATCCCGGCGCATGCGCATTATAACTTTGTTCTGATTGGATGCTCAAATGACATGTCAAAAATTATTCAATATGGCGGCTGTGGCACAGCTGTAGTTTAGATTATTTATGGTTGTTGCGTTTTAAAATTTGTGTGAAAAGAAACAACAAACAAAAGTTAGTTAATAGTTATACTGCCTTTTTAAATAGTTTTCATATACCTATATTTTCGGACTTTTCGACTATTTTGGACAAGGAAAACTCATTCTAATTTGGTAAGTAGTTTTTATTATAATCATATTGTAATTATACATTTGGATTAGGTTGAAATACAGTCGAGCGTCGATTATCCGAACTAATTGGGGGACATAGGTGTTCGGAAAACCGATTTGTTCGGATAATCGAACTACAATATATTGATACATATTTATAGTCATACATATTTATCCACAAGTGAATAAAAGCCATATTTATATACCTACATATTTATTTATACCTTGATAATGACAATTAGCAACTAAACAAAAAAGTGCAGTCTTTGCAACAACATAATTATTTTTGGATACAATATTGAAGAAAATTGAAGATATTTTAAGCGTCAATTACTAACGCTTGCTCGGTATTCGAGTGCGGGACGCGGGAGTCGATAGTTCGAATAAGCGGTCGTTCGATTGATCGACGTTCGGATAATCGACGCTCTACTGTACATTTATTTTCTCAAGAATGGGGATTTAAGAGAGAAATCCCAAATTAGGTCCGATTTTTATTTTTAAATTATGATTTTTTGGCGTAGATTTATTTATCTAGTAGGTATGTAATGCTTTGATTTACATACTTAATTTGATTACCAACAAAAGTTCTACCAATCTTCATCTAATATATTGTTTTCTTACTGTTTTGTTATATTTTAATATTTTCTTCCACAAAATTTAAACTACATTATTTAATTATATTCAAAACAACTGTCAAACCGTAAAACGTTCAGTTACCCTATTTTTCCACATGACAAATAATGTGGAATTGGACGACTGAGTCTAGGCTTCGATTACGAATCAAAGCGCCCAGAAATTCACGGGTTCGATTCCCGATGCAAGTTTTTATTTTTTTTATTTTTCTATGCATTTTATGATTGTAAGTTTATGTGTTATATAATTTTTTTTTCAGAAAATGCGTATTTAAAGTTTTTGCCAACAATTATTATCGTTCAGAAATCATTTTCTCTTTGTGGCATTTTTCAATGTGTTTGTGTGCGTTTTATTCTTTTATTCTTTTAAATTTTTGGTATTGTCTTAAAAATCACATAATATGTAGTAGAAGTATAATTTCTTACGTGCGTACAAAGTACACACACATTCTTTTTTTTATCTATTTACAAAACAATTGTCCTTTTAACCATCTGGATCAATAGCGACATTAGTTATTACATTATATTTATTAACTTGTACAAAGATGTATCATTTAGATCCTAATTAAGTTCTTGTTATTTAAACGTTTAGTTAATACTGTATGTTTTTTCTGTGATATGTATATTTTCGACATTCTATAACAGGTGTTAAACAGTAATCTTGGCTTGAGAGTGGTCACACACTGAAAAATCTGAAATGGAAGAAATCATTAAGGTTTTAGTTATTAGGTAAAGGTAATTATGCGTAATATAGGTCTAAATCAATCGAAGTCGAGTTTGACTTGGTGAGCTCTTTGTAGGTTTTCTACTCGCCTCGAGTTCAGTGGCGATTTAATTTCTTTTAATATATATTCCGATAAATTTTGGCACGCACTTCTTCACATATCACTTTTTCTTTGACGAACTGAAAGCTGCAGAAATAAAAATTAAAGTTATTATTTCATTCATATGAGATTCTGACCAATAGAAAGCTACAGAAATAAAAATTAATTTGATAATTTTTTATAATATCCCGTCGTCCAGTATATTACGTCAGATTCCCTTCGTTGCTACGAAAAATACATTCAATGACATTAATGAAAATTAATGTTTTAAAAATTATAAAAGTGATGACTTTCAACCGTCAAATATTTATAACAACTGTGTGTTTAATTGTACTAATTTGTACTTACATAAATAAATTACAATAAAATTTTGGTTTTGAACAGTTTTATTCATGAGATAATCGCAAAAAATTGCACTCGATATCTAAAATTATTATCGAATTTTTGCCCTCGTGACACTTTGACATAATTTCACTCCTCTTCGAGTGGTGAAATTAAAACTGTCAAAGTGTCACTCGGGAAAAATTCGATAATTTTAGAGCTCTTGTGCAATTACTACTGATAATTTTTGATAATATCCCGTCGTCAAGCATTACGTCAGATGCCCTTCGTTACTATGCAAAAATGAACATTCGGTGACATTAATGACAATTTTACAACTTGTCACAGAGAACACCAAGAAACACAATTAGCAAATATTCAGGTGAAGATATCAATAAAATATTAGTCAAAATGTTTTAAAAAACAGTTAAATTCATGAAATAATCTCAGCGAATTATCCTCGATCTCTAAAATTATTATCGACTTATTGCCCTCGTGCCACTTTGACATAATTTCACTCTCATTCAGGTCGTAAAATTAAAACTGTCAAAGTGTCACTCGGGGTACAAATCGATAATTTTGGAGCTTTCGTGCAATTACTACTGATAATATAGAAATGCCACAAAAATACAATTTTTGAAGACTAATCAATTTAAGTTTCTATAGATTTTTTTACATTTTTTAAAACATGATAAATCATGTTCTATGTATATTTGCCTTCTTCTAAATAAGATATTTGTAATAACTTATTAATTTACTTTTAGTGTTTACAAAAGTGATGAAAATATAAGTGGCAAGTTAAAATAAAACGATCCTTCGGGCTAAAAATTGTTCAAAATTATTAACACTGCAATTGCTTGACATCAAAGCAGTCTAAACTCGTCTTTATTTATTCAATCCAAATACCAAGATTTCATTTCCTCCTCTTTAAATATTTACTTAGACAGCACTTGCTTAGACTTTTCTTAAATATAAATTTAGGTTATTATAGTCAAACCCGCTTATTTTAATAGCCTTCGTGCCCAGCAAAAATATTCTTATAACCAGGATATTCTAATAACCGATCATTGATGACTAGCCGAAATAAGTGTACCGTATATGCGTAATAATAGTGCATACTATGTCAATATGTATATGTAAAGTATATGTATATGGTTTTAGGTCTTTCCATGTCAATATTACAGTAGTGTAACTATTACTTTAATTACTAATTTATTAAAAAACCAAATTACATTATATATTATGTGGACGCATATAGTAATTAATACGAAATGTATGCAATACAGGGTGATTGATTAGTAGGTAAAGCTCAATAGCTCCGCTATAGTAATAGATAGCAATAAAAGTTAGTAACAAAAATTTTAGCCACCTTTGATCTTCACATTACAAAATTAGTTAGAATGTTACAGGGTGTTCGATAACACAGTGGCAGAACTACCTTATGTTTTTTTAAATGGAACACCCTATATTTTATTATATATTCGAAATACTGTTAACTTCTTCATCACAAAAATATAAAGGTTTGTAATGGTATATAGGGTATTTACAAAGTTATAACCAATTTTGTATGAAACTCGTAACAAGTTCAACTCCGTGTATAAATAAAAATAAGCACAACAGCAATGGATTATTAATGCCATATTTTTTTATTTATTGTCAAAATTTTTAAGAATTATTGATATTGCTAATTTTCTTTATATCAAATACAGGGTGAGTCAAAACGAAATTACATTATTTTCTCAGTAATGTTAAATAGAATACCCTGTATTTTATATCACTATTGAAAAGTAACATTGGCGTACTTTAATTTTTGTATAACATCCCTATGCCCAAATTTATTAGTTTTCGAGATATTTTCATTTTTCAGAGCAAATTATTTTAGGCGTTTAAATTTATCTAAATTTTAAGTAAGCCATGACTGAATTGACAATTGAAGATTACCGATTATCAATCCGGTAATCAATGTAACACTGTAGTAAATAAAGAAATAAAAATAATTTATTAGTAATACATTTTACAAACAAAAACACAACAAATACATGCAACATTTTTTAAACAATTAAAAACTATCTTTTTATGTAAATGCAACAAATGAACAAAGAAAATTAGTAATAAATTTTACAAAAAAAGCACACAAACACAAAATACAATATTTTGTGAAGAGAATTAAACACTACTTTTATATGTAAATGTACCAATATAACAAATAAAGAACGAAACATAATTTATCAGTAATACATTTTGCAAAAAAACATGTTTGAAAAAATTAGAAGTTACTTTTAATAAAATGTTTTTAATATTTAATTACATAAGGTGTTCAAAATTATCTCCTAACACATTTTTATGCACGCTTAAAAACCATCATTGAATGAGCTACTTACTCTACGGAGAATTTGTATATTAACACATTGAAATACACTTTGTATTCTATTTTTCATCTCGTCCCTTGTTGTTGGAGATATTTTAAAAACTTCATTATTAAGTAACCCCAAAAAAATCAGTCCAGTTTATTAAAATCTGATGATTTGACTGGCCACGATACTGGTCCATTGAAAAATGAAAATATCTCGAAAACTAATAAATTTAGACAAAAGGAATGTTATCTAAAAATTAAAGTACGGTAATGGAACTTTCAATAGTGATATAAAATACGGGGTGTTCCATTTAAAATTACTGAGAAAATAATGTACTTGTGGTTTGACTCACCCTGTATTTGATATAAATAAAATTAGCAATATCGACCATTCTTGAAAATTTTGACAATACGCTAAAAAAATATGGCATTAATAAACCATTGTTGTTTTGCTTATTTTTATTTATACAGGGAGTTGAACTTGTTACGATTTTCATAAAAAATTGGTTATAACTTTGTAAATACCCTGTATATAATAACAAACCTATATATTTTTGTGATGTAGAAGTTAACAAGATTTCGAATTTAAAATAAAATATAAGGTGTTCCATTTAAAAAAACATAAGTTAGGTCTGCCACTGTATTATCGAACACCCTGTAACATTCCAGCTAATTTTATAATATGAAGCTCAAAGCTGGCTAAAATTTTTGTTATTAACTTTTATTGCTATCTATTACTATAGCGGAGCTATTGAGCTTTACCCTACCAATCAATCACCCTGTATATGAATATGTAAATATTTTCTTATTAAAATACATATAAAACAATGACTTATTTTCTTTTGAAAAATAATCAGTAATTATTGTAGTTTGTTTTGGTACATAAGAGATTGGTCACTTGTTGCTCTAAACTTTAAAAATTAGAAAAATTTACAGTGAACTGGCCCAGTAAAAACAACTTCTTATAACATTAGAAGCGGTTACGATGGCCGATGCACTATGTATTTCTAAAAAATTTATTAACAGGCAAGTGAGACGAAATATGTACACAAATTTGTCGACAAAGGAAATCATTTTACGACCTGTGAATTTGTGTTTTGGGCTAACGATTGAATTGGTAGTCATAACAGTAGTAATAAAGAAAGTATTTATTAGGTACCTGACAAACCCTAATAATATAATAAAACAGCATTACAGGTCTTCGAAGACCCTTGGCGACAAACCGTAACACCAGACATAATTTTAATTTTTAGGAAATTGTAGGAAAAAATTTATTGATTGACCTGAAAAATATTCTATTAAGCGGTATTATTTTATTGAAATGAATTCCTATAAGCGGATAAATTTATTAAGGAGTAAATGGAAACGTTTCAGGACCTCGAATTGATATTCCATAAACCGGGATATTCTTATAACCGGTACTATCATAAGCGGATTTGACTTTATAATAATTGTTTTACCTGGTTATTAAATAGAAAATTAAAAGTGGTTAGAAAAGTTAAAATACAAAAGTTGGATTATCAGTTTATACCTAATCGCAAAATTTAATAATGAATTTCGCACAATTAGTCTAATAACTCATGTACTCAGTAAGTGTTGCATTTTACTATAACCTTTCCGCGTGGTTAACGAAAGACAAAGGGCAAACAGAAGAGATAAGATGCCTCACAAAAATAGCACAGGCCACCTTCTTAAAAATTTAAAATTTATCAACTAATTGATATATAATAGAACAAAAAACAATACTATTATATTCCACAGTTTTCACTGTAATCCTTCACTCTAAACGTTCTCTCCAATTCTTTGTTTTGCCAGTTCCCGTTCCTGCAGATTTCTTCTTTCCACTGCTTTGTCCACTTTTTATCTTACTGATCTTAGGGGTCTGCCTCTCTTCTTTCTATCGGGCTCCACTTTATTATTCTGTTTATCCACTTAATAAATGATTTATATCAACGTTGTTGGTCTACTCTTGTGACATGTCCGTATTGTCCTTACTAGGTTAATTTGTTCTTTCCTTTGATTTGTTTACCTTCGTCTATTTCCAGCTGCTTTATTTCTTTATTGTCCGTTGGTATGTATTTAGTTCGCTTTAGTTTTATTTCCATGCCATTCTTTGTGTATCTCTTAACCACTGATATTCATATTGAAAAAAAAAGGGAAATAGGCAACGGTATGACATACCGCCTGTCAGGGTCTACGTACTGAAACTACCACGTCAGTAGTTAAGGGATATTCCTGTTCCACTTTTCTCATCATAAAACTAAGGTGGTATTTTCCTTATCCAAAGTATTGCGTTCTTTCTTGAATAAAATAGAATTTATTTTCTTAATTCAATTTTCTTAATTTCAAAAATCCTTTATGTCCTGTTCATGTTCCATTTTCATTAATTTCCTCATAGACATTTCATACCCATTCCCTTCCCCTTCCCCCTACTGTCATCTTCATCTTATGACGGTTTGTTTTTTAACCCTTAAGTACTAACATCTTAAATCAATGGCGCAAACACTAACTAACCGCCTGACAGACGGGTTTCACATTTTACTGGTTATTTTTCTTTTGTTAAATATTATTATGCAAAAAAATATTTCGATGACTTACTGAAAGTATTACTTATCTAAAAAACACAGTAATTGATCTAGTTTTTCTGTATTTATTAAACTACAAAACATTATAACAAGAATGGAAGGATTGTTTGTGTGACTTTTTATTCCTGAAAAAAAGTGGGATAAAAATGAAACAAATTAAAGAATTTTGATAAAAATTTACAATCGAGTTAAACAAAGAGTAATAAACATGAAAATAAAAAAAAAATTAAAAAATATTAAAACAAAAAAAAAACTGACAGGCACTAAAATTTGTACAGTGTAGCAATGGTAGTCAGTGGCAACATTTTCATCACAAATTGATCCCACTTCGCTTACGTCGTCTTCTACCTCATCAAGTCATTTCAAAAGAGTTTCCTCATAGTCTTTATCCCCTTATTTGAACTTTTTGACGAACTGGGGCACATTATGTTAAATGACGAACTGGGCACAAACACTAACACCCCGTCTATTAGACGGAAATCACACTTTGAGTCTAAATACCTTTCGAATAACAACCTACAGCAAATTGCTGAATTCAATACTAGTAAATAACAACCCAACTTGAAAAGTCATAAACGGATGACCTTCAAATTTTTCTAGGAAGGGAAATATCCCACTTTCAACAAACGATGCCGTCTGAGAGACGGTGTATTAGTACTTAAGGGTTAAACTCTTAGGGATCCGGGCAGCCTGCGGGGTCTTTGGGAATTAGTGGCCTAAGTTTGAGCTAGTGTTTTCTTAATGATACATCTCCCTAGATTATTTAAGACATTTTTACACCTCAGTCACCCCTACTGTGACCTCTTTTTTAAACTCACGCAAATTCCAACAGCTACCAATAAGTTAAATAAATTCGTTAACTTTAAATCAACACAAAATTGCTTTTTTAAATCTTAGGTCTTTTGACAATAAGATTTGATTGCTGACTTTAGTTTTCGAATAAAAACATGTGGTTTGCCTAACCACCTCCACTGACAATATACATGAATACATTTTTTAACTACAACATCTATTTTATTTTATTTTAAATCATCATTTTTCACAATGGAGTGAGTATTGTTACATCATTTCTTATTTTAACAAGCTGTACATCATAGTCTTTAAATATGAGAGGTTAATTTTTCAACTTCCTGTGGAACTGTCACTTCTGTCATGTCATCGTTCAGGAGTCCCCATCTATTTCATTGTCACTTGCAGCCATACTGTCATCATGTGAACAATTTAAACTTAAGCCATAGCTCAGATGTTACCTGGGGCGTATTAATGGAATATTCTAAACATCAATGTTTAAGTTCGCATTTTTAACCGATGTTTCCTCGACGGATTACTTGTAAATTGTATCTTGGTGGTTAGCATGTAAATTTCACGTGAGTATAACCTACAACTTTTCTTAATCGTAGTCAAAATTTCAAAATATTTGCATTATTTTACCAGGTTATATTCATTTTAGGTAAGCACTGATGATGATTGGTCAACCAATCGGAAACTAGTTCTGTGATGTAGCCCTTTTTAGGGATTTTAAATATATACCTTTTATAAAGGATTTGATTGTTTTTTGTATTACATGTTATACAACAAACTACAGGAAAACTTTTTCCTTGTGGATTTTTAAAAACCCTTTAATTAAACGATACGTAACAAAGAGCTGATTACCACTTTATATTATTAGCTCGTTATTCGCAAATTCGCAAATGACTACTAACCATTTATTAAAGCCACTTCCTGTTTAGTATCGGCTCTATACAATGCCAGATTGGAGTGTTTCCTAGAAATCGAAATATATCTGAACCGAACTCCAATGTCGTTGTCGTTGTCAACCCGGCCTGGCCCTTTGGCAATGTCATGTCTCTAGCCCAAATCTGAACAGAGGGCGTGCAAGTGAGATTCTGCAGCTCGTCTGTGATTTAGGGTGGCTTTTATCGGATTTTGATTTATACTCGGTAACGATTTGCACTAATAAAGAAAGATTTTGTATGTTTTGAGGAGATGTATACATTTGTAAAGTTTTATGGAATTTTTATAAATAAAACTCGATAGACCCTATAGAAAGAAAAATTATATGGCAAAGCTTACAGAAAATGAAACAATTGAAAGTATTTATAGAGTAGTAGAAGGACGTATACAGAAAGCAGGAGAAAGTTCTGAAAAATTCAAGTGGGAAAGAGGTATCAAACAAGAAGTCTTATTGTCATTATTTGTTCATGTAGACTTACTTGCCCCTTAAGGTTTGTCATAGTTATTTAGAAACATCCTGTATATTATGATTGTGATATAGACGAAATATATAAATTATACTATACAGTGAGCACGTAAAGGTTGGAATAAATTCATTTTCTCGAGAATGGACGACTTTGGAAAAAAATCCCGAAACAGGTCAATTTTTATTTTCAAATTGCGACTTTTTGGCATATGCATCATACTAGTAACGTCACCCATCTGGACGTGATGACGTCATTTATAATTTTTTAAATAAGAATAGGGGTCGTGTGATAGCTCATTTGAAAGATAATTCAATTCTATATTCAGTAATATAAACATTAACATAACTATTTATACAGGGTGTCCAAAAAAATTTTTTGAATTAAATTAATTGACATAAAAAGAAGAATGTGTGTAATTTATTTAACTCAAAATAAATTTTACTGCTATCAGAAAACAGGAAATATTGTTTATTTGACAAATAAATATTGTTTTTTCCTTGCCCTTGACAGTTTGAACGTTTAATTTAAACGAAAAGCAATGATTATTTTTCAAATAAACATTTTTTTCTGTTTTCAGAGAGCAGTAAAATGTATTTTGAACTAAATGAATTACATTTATTCTTCTTTTTATGTCAATAAATTTAATTCTAAACAATTTTTTTTGCACATTCTTTATAAATAATTATGTAAGTGTTTATACTACTGAATAGAGAAATAAATTACCTTTCAAATGAGCTATCACACGACCCCTATTCCCATTTAAAAAAATCATCGATGACGTCATCACGCCCAGATGGGTGACGTCGCTAGTGTGATATATATGCCAAAAAGTCGTAATTTAAAAATAAAAATTGACCTGTTTCCGAATTTTTTTTTTTCAAAATCGTCCATTCTCGAGAAAATGAATTTATTCCAACCTTTACGTGCTCACTGTATACGAGTGAAAGTTGTATTTTGCAGAAAACAACATAATAGTAAGATAAACGCAATGGAGGAAATATCTACGAGCTGTACTCATAAAGACCAAATGATAACTAAATAGGAAGCAGTAATGAACAAAATAATAGTGACAGTTAAACTGATATGGACATCTGATGAGAGTGAAACCCAGTAGACTAACGAGAAAAATTCACAGAACAAGAAATATCACAAAGAAGAAAAAAGGCAGGTCGAGGCAAAAATGGATACATCAAATAGTAGGTGCGGGAAAGATTAAACTGAAAACGTTTGAATAAAGGATGAAGCAGATCACAAGATAAAAAAGAATGGAAGAGATGGGGGAATATACAACATAATTAAACCCAAATCCGACACCTGAAAGGGGTATAAAGAAGGGGGAAGGAAAGTTGAATATTGTATTAAGATTTCTGAAGTTTTTATTTATGGTGGTTTAACAATCGTAGTTGTGAAAATTCGAATATGAGCACAGAGTGGGACGGCTGCTATGTGTGCTATTGTTGATTTATTAGAGAAACAATATTCACAATAGAAAAGAAAGAGTTAAAAAAGTTTGAACTGAACAGTTCAATGGAAAACGTTGGCACTATAGCAATGCTTTATGAATAGAAATCGGACTTTATGGCAACTGCATATTTGTTGCATATTTTGTATTTCTTCTCTTCATTTGTTTTAAACATTTTAAAAATGGTTTTTGTAATAATTATTGTTCCTATTTTTATATTTAGTCCAAAGAAAAAATGTAAAAAATGTGTTTGAACTCATATGCACATGTAAAGATAAGAAACAAAACACCGATTACATTTAGTATAACTTCATGACTTAGGAAAGAAGATCCCTTATCACCATTGCTATTCAATTTAGCCTTAGAATATGCTATTCTCCTTTTCATGAACATTTTTCAGTGCGTCACAAATTATAGAAAAAAAGGTAAGTCCGTGATAATACACATTTATGACATTTATTCTAACGTGACATTTTAGTTAAATCTGACAGTTGTCAAATTTTATTTTCAATTTGGAATAAAACCAAATCAATTGTGTCTATTGCATTTATAAAATGGTATTTTCTTTCATTTGTATAGTCTTTCTAAATTGTACAGATTATATTGATAATATTATTATTTTATTTAATAAATAATTCTTTTTTGATTATGGCGCCATCTATCGACAACTAGAATAATCACCGAACTAGAATAATTACCGAAGTATTTCCAGACGTGCCTTTTTTTCTGTCACATACAATTTAATGCGTTAGAGAGAAATCGAAAAACTGTGACGCACTGAAAGATGATCATGAGAAAAAGAATATAAGTAAAATATCGTTCAAATTGATAGAGGGATTTACGAATCGTGGATCAAAACTATGTTACGCCTTTGTTTATTATCTAATTGTACTGGAGCAAAGTATGCTAAATGTGCAGTCACTCGAGCGTTATGGGGACCTATTGGGTTGTGAAGAGTAGGTCCTAAAACCAAAAAAAGTTAGGTAATTTTTTTCATTTTAGTGGGGACTTTCCGATTTAAATTTAATTTTCCATTTCCAACAATCGTTTTTTTATATTACAGCGTCATCTATCCATAATTCGCAAAAATGTCTCGAATAAAAGTTACTTATCTTTACGTAAGGAATCCAAATCTGCTATAAAAAATGGGGATAACATTTAAGATTTTCAAGTAACCCCCCACCCCACCTCTGTGGAGGGTCGTGTTTGGTGTCATTCGATAGAATTTTCAAAAATATTTTGAAAGTGTATTTTGCAGTTTTTCGATCTGATGTTCATTTCGCGAAGTATCGCGGGATTCGTATTTAAACTTTTAAATTTACCCCACCCCTCTCCGTGGAGACTCGTGTTTGGTATCATTCGATAGATTTTTGAAAAATATTGAGCACGTATTTTTTAGTTTTTCATTCTGTCATTCATTTCGCGAAATATTCGCTTTTTTTGTTGTGAAACTTTGAGACTGTCCCATTTCCTTACGCCCCGCTCAAATCGTCAGACTTTTGAAATATACACTGTTTTGCATGTACTTAACTTACCTTATCTTAATCTGACGATTTCGAGTTTTTCTAAGGATAGATTTTTTTTTCGGTCCCCTTAACGAACTCCCCTGCGTTCAGAGCCAATATAGTAGAGGTGCATTTTCAGGGTGCAAGGTTTCTTCCCTTGTAATAATCAGACGCGCTCGAGTAACTGCAAAAATTTCCGCTTGTGCTCCATTACCATAAGTGCAGTCGCTGATCCTATAAGAGATATTAGAGAGGTGTTTTCACCACTTGAGTAGGAAACAGGTAGTCTGGGTCTTCGAATAAATTAAGGGAAGACGAAATACATGCTAGTAACCGAAAATCCAAGGCAATGATTGCAGAACAGTGCAGCTATACAGAACATAACTATTAATGACCAAAACTACTAAGTAGTTAGAGTTTAAAATATCTAGCAGTCATAATCATAATTGACAACCACACAGAAAAAGTGGTCTCAGTAGGGATAGTTGCGGGGAATAGAGTATTATATTCCCTATCAGTTATTATTAAGATTAACGACGCTAAAAACAATCAAAATTAAGGTCAATTATTCACCTATTATAGTGGTTACATAATAAGATAATGGAAGTAAAACTTGAACTCTATATCAGCCGTGGACTCTACATCAGCGGGAAATAAATAAGATACGGGAATATGAATGGAAAGTTCTCAGAATGATATTTGTTCCGTAAAGGTATGAATTGACAGGAGAGCAGAGAAGGCGCTGCAATGCTAAATTGGTGAGTGTATTGCATTGAAATCATCGTAAGACATATAATAACTAACTTGATAAGTTGGGCAGGTCGTGTGGTAAGATTAGAGGAAGACAGTGTTTTTGAGACACCCAGAAAAAGATGAAAGGATATTGTCGAAGCCGATTTATCTCGGATTGGGGTACAGGAATGGGAAATGGAAGCATTATACTGTAGAATATGAGGGAATTAAAAACAAGCTAGTTTTTTTCACTTGTTTTTATATGTAACTGTTACATCATCGTGGTCTTGTCTTTAGCTGTACTAAAGTTTTTTAATTGTTAACTTTTCATCCAAATGTTTTATATAATTTTACATTACTTCAATGGTTCACTGGATAAGATATTTTTGACTTGTACATCTTATCTTTTAAGGAAACACTAGTAGTTTTTTACTTCTCTTTTGGATGTTGTTTTTTATAACACTTATTTCGTCGGGTTAGGGACACAAAATTGTATCTCAGAAATGACTACTTTTCTGCAGAGCTTATCTAAGGCTTTTAAAAAAGCGATTTGCATTTTGTAATGACCTGTAGTTTATTCTTAAATTTTTTGTTCCGAATTATTTTTCTTAGAAATATTTACTTTGAGGTAATACAATCATACCCAACACTGGATAACTTGTATTCTCAAAATAACAACATTTAGATAAAAAGTGGTGCAGATACATTTTTGTGTCCCTAAATGAAACGTCTATTATTATAGATACTTACTGTTGGGATTAGTAATTTATTTGTAATTCTTTATTGCTATAGTATTATAATTTAATTTTACAACTGAGGCTTTCTCAAACTTCTAATAATAATAATAATAATAATAAAAGTAATAAGAGAACACCTAGAAGAGATGCTAAAAACTGTAGAAACATTTTCTAATGATATTAGTTTGCAATTCGGTCTAGACAAGTGCCGTGTTTTGAATATAGTCAGAGGAAAGGTACAGCCCGGTGGATTCGATATGCAAAATGGCCAGAACATCGAGGCCATGGGCGACAACGATATGTACAAATATCTTGGAGTAAAGCAGGCGCGGAAAATTGACCATAAGCAAATGAAATCTGAGATAACTACTGAGTTTATAAGAAGGGTAAAACAGCTGCTTCGTTCACAGCTTAACAGTAAAAATTTGTTTAAGGCACTAAACACCTACGCTTGTTCCGCGCTTAGCTATTCATTTGGTATTGTTAAGTGGACAAAAACGGATATAGAAAATCTTCAGCGAAAAGTACGAACACACCTCACAAAAGCACAAAAACACCACCCTAAAAGTGCAGTAGAACGAACGACATTACCCCGGTATTTAGGAGGAAGAGGACTTATGGATATAGGTGAGCAATTAGATAAACAAATTGCTAATTTAAGAACTTATTTTCAGATGCAGGCTGAAACATCTACTCTACATCGCGCTATCTGCGCAGTAGATGACACAACACCGATCAAACTGAGGGAAGCAGAACTGCGCATAAGCCACCTTACTAAGGACCAAAAAGTGCGCGCCTGGATGGGTAAACCTTTGCACGGGCGACATCCCAATGAGGTCAGCCAAGATTATGTCGACAATATAGCGTCGAACTACTGGTTGACATCAGGAAAGATGTTCCCTGAAACGGAGGGTTCATTACTGGCCATTCAGGATCAGGTTATACCAACCAGAAACTACCTGAAATATATCATCAAAGACCCTCAGGTTCAAAACGACAGATGCCGATATGGATGTCAAGCCCAAGAAACCATCCAACATCTTACAGGGGGCTGCCAGGCATTTGCTGCAACTGAATACAAGGAACGGCATGACGCAGTGGGAAAAATCCTTCATCAAGAGATAGCTATCAAGCTGGGACTTCTCCAAACGGACCATCTCCCGTATTATCAATACGTCCCTGAGAGTATGCTTGAGGATGGCAACTACAAGCTATACTGGGACCGCCCTGTGCTCACAGACCAAAAAGTGGCACATAATAGACCAGATCTCGTACTAGTTAATAAATTAACAAGACAAACAACACTAATTGATGTGGCGATACCTAACAACAATAATCTACGTAGTAAATTCACTGAAAAGATCGCCAAGTACAGAGATCTAGAAATTCAAATACGAAGGCAATGGAGAATGCAAAGTACCCAGACGATACCTATTGTTATGTCTACTACTGGAGTCATTCCGAAGAACCTCTTCGAAAGCATAAAAAGGCTGGGTCTAAATGAACATCTTTACAAGACAATGCAGAAAGCTGTACTACTCGCAACGGCCAGATGTGTACGAAAATTTTTGGGAGATACACCTGCATACCAAGTCACCTAGGGCTCGATAACACGGAAAGAGTCCCACCAGAGCTCAATCCTTTTGATACCGTAGGTATCTGGGATGAGTCAATTTTCCCCTTAGAGGGAGTGTGAGCCGTATGGCTAAATCTGAATAAAGTAATAATCATAATTCATTTTATAACTTTATTTAAAATCACAAAATAAAAGTAATCGACTTTAGATATTGATAGAACCGATATAGTTATTTTCCTAACAAGTGCAGAAAGTCATACTTTTCCGCACGCGACTGCAGTTTGCCGAACGACGCGAAGCGGGAGTTCGGGCAGAAGTCGAGGGACTTTCTGCAAGCGTTAGGAACAATATTTTTTCTATGAGTCTTTAAAAAATGACCAAATCTTAATCAATTAATTTAATTAATATAAAAATATATACACAAATTAATTCTTTGACAAGGTTGTCAAAACCAAACTTTCAGCATAATTGGTTAGCATGACGACGATCTTGATTTCCATGACGACTATTCAAAGCCACTGTTATTGTCTACTGATTTGACTTTCGAATATTATTTCGATTATTTTATTTCGTCGAATTCTCAGTAGTAATTGCACAAGAGCTCTGAAATTATTGAATTTTTCCCGAGTGACACTTTGAAAATTATGTCAAAGTGTCACGAGAGCAAAAATTCTATATTAGTTTCAGAGTTTAAGTGCAATTTGTTGCGATTATTTCATGAATAAAACTGTTCAAACCCAAAATTTTATTGCAATTTATTTATGTAAGTACAAGTTAGTACCATTAAACACACAGTTTTTATAAATATTTGACGATCGAAAGTCATCACTTTTATAATTTTTAAAACATTAAATATCATTAATGTCACTGAATGTATTTTTTCGTAGCAACGAAGGGCATCGGACGTAATATACTTAACGACGGGAGATTATCAAAAATTATCGATTTAATTCAGATTTCTGTAGCTTTCTATTGGTCAAAATCTCCTATCAATGAAATAATCGCGTTAATTTCATTAAAACATGAACACAATAATATATATTTGAAATAAATTAGTAAATAATATGTAAATATTAGTTTATTGCATGTATTATAATTCATTTAAGGCCATATTAACATATCTAAATTACCACGCGTACGGAAAAGTAAAACGCGTGCGGAAAAGTAAAACGCTTGCGGAAAAGTAAAACGCGTGCGGAAAAGTAACACGCGTGCGGAAAGTAAAACTTTCTAAACTAAAACGCGTGCGCGAAAGTAGACATTTTTGCACGCTCGTAGAAAAAACAGTTTTCTATTTATTTTTTAAATAAATATCTACTTTGAAAATATTTTCAAACATTAATTTTGATTGTGTCAATCACTTTGCACACCTGATTGATTGTGATACGCTTGCTGAAGAGTAGTCATTTCTGAGATGAGATACAATCTTGTGTCCCTAAGCCGATGAAATTATCAAATTATTCACTTTTTTACGCTTTCGCAATTGTAACAGAGCTGAAAATGGAGCAGACCACGCTGCCAAATATACGAAACAAATTATTAAACCCATTGTTGCTACCTGCAACCACCATTCAGTGCAATAAAATTTATGCCACAAAAATGTAACTCAATATCATCAGTCAAAACATAGCATCACAGAAATGTAAGAACACTTACATTTCTGTGACACTCAAAGATTGCTAAGAAATGTAGTTACGAAAACTCCTTACTGGGGTTTAAGATGTTCGGCGAAATACAATTTTGTGTCACTCAAAAGAACTCAACAAGGAAAGTTCAATGGTGTAGATATCTCAAACTTGAAAAAAATGTAGTTACATTTTCGTGTCCCTAAGCCGACGATTTGTAGATGAACTGATGATGTTTACTGAGCAGTAAACGAAACGTCATCAATAAACTAATAAAGTAGCCGATGGAGGTCTATAATGGATGCGGCGAAGACTAGAGCCTGAGCTGTAAAGCCATTCAAGAAGAAGAATATATTTGAATAATATATCATCTGATCATCATTATTTTACTGTAGTCCATATTAAAATTAATTAAGTAAATAAATTAATTCAATTTCGATATATTATAGTTCAAACTTCCTCATTAATTTTTCAATCTAATAGAATTTAACGTGAATATCCTTATCTAAGCCCTTTTCCCACTTTTATGTTAGAATTGGAAATACGTATTATAGTCGAGGATATGAAGCTGAAAAAATGGCAAAACCTCGCAATTTTTTCGTCCAGCATCGATTTGTACAAAAATTTGGGATTAGGCTCATTACACTCTGTAGTTCATTTTCTATATTGAGCCGTTGTACGCTTTTGGTTTCTTAAGGGTGGAAACTATCCCTAATTGTAAAAAATTATAAAATAACATTTTAAACTTTAATATTGTCAACATTTGGTTCCTATTAGTTGCATAATAATTGTTTTATGCTTTAAGATATACTATCATAATATTTCAACCCTTAAAACCACCCTTGTAGGAGCTATATATAAAGAATTTACTTATCTTAAAAGAATAATTTCGGCTTGCATCAATTTACATAAAAATTTGGGATTAGGATCATCTCACCCTGTACTTCATATTCTATATCATGATTAAGGGCATTGATCATTTTTGGGGGTGTAAACTAACCCTTATTGTCAAAAATTATATAAAAATATTGTAAACTTTAATATGGGTAAAATTTGGTTTTGATTGGTTAAAATAATGATTGTTTTATCCTTTAGGATATAATATCATAATATCCCAACCCTTAAAAACCACCCTTAATAACATTACAGTTTTTATAAGTAGATATTTTAATAGATCTATACAGAAAAAAGAGTAGAATTAAAGAATTACAAAAACATTTATTTACACAAAAATATGAATTTACAAATATATACAAATATTAACAAGAATTACAAAAACATTTATTTACACAAAAATACGAATTTACAAATATATACAAATATAAATACAAATAGTTTTTTAGTCATCTTCCAGTATACGAACCGATTCTGTGGTATTATACATACATTGAAAATTATCCATAAGCGGACTATCCAAATTTTTCGAAAAAAAAAAATTGTTTTATAAACATATCTCCTTCATTTCTGGCGATAAAAAGTTTTTTCAAAAATGACTTTGTAGGATTTTTAAAGAGTTATAAGACTGTGTAAACTAAATTCCGTATGATCCCTTAGTTTTTAATTAGGGTGGGTTTAAAAGGCTCGAAAAAGGGGGTGTTTGCTAGTAAATAGAGGATTTAAACAGCTATTATCTCGCTAACTGTTTACTGTAATGAAAACCGATGCACAAGAAAATTTTAGTTATTAAAAAGCTACAATTTAGTTATCCATAATTTTTTTCGTATCTTCAGTATTTTCGGAGATATTTTGAAGTAAAAGGTGAAAAATGGGAAATTCCAAAAAATTAATTTTTCTTTAAACTCCAATTTTTCTAAAATTAGGCCTTTTAAATAGGTAAAACTTCTTGGTTGTATTGATAATATAAATATAAAAAGAACTACAGAAAGGTGAATACCAATTTCTAATTAGGAGGGTAGTTAGGGGGTTGTTTTCACTGATTTTTTCATAGAGAAAAGCAGGTACCGACTTTTTTTGATCAGAAGTCGCTTAATTTTCAGGATAGAAACTTTTTATTATTTTTTGTGAGACTGAGCTGTATAATTGAGAAAAGTTTTTTTAAGTTTTCTTCGAAAAATGCAAAGTTTTTCCGTTATTTTACTTTGAATATTTCAAATTATGCATTTGACGAAAAAAGATAAATTTAACATGCCCTATCTCGGTTTTTATTGGTCTTAAAGATATTACAGAAAAAGAATTTGATTTGCGTTACTAAAAGATACAATTTTGATATCTACAGTTTTTTTGATTACATGCATATTTTTCGAGGTATTATCAAAAAACCCTCTACAAGAGTTGATTTTTTCATGGAAAAACTGTTACTTTCAAGAAAGAATAACTCGAAAAATATAAGTTTTACGAAGAAAATGTAAAAAACATTTTTTTCTTAGAATCACTTTTTACATCGATTTACATAGTTAAAATGTAATAAAAAATTCCCGCCCCGAGATGGGGTGGCAACCACCCCCAAGGTTTTAGCGTACAGTGTCATGATATAGAAAATGATCCTTGGACTATTCCCTACCTTCTGTGAAATTTCAAGTAAATCCATGCTGGACGAAAAAGTTGCGAGCCAAAATGCTTCATTTCCTCGACTATTATATTGTAACCCACATACAGGACCAAAAGCATGAAATACAGTCCCACAACTTTAATGGAAGCCTAGAACTTTTCCCAGTGTTTCAAACTTTGTAGCAAAATTTGTTCCCCCTACTGTGTACTCAACTTTTTTAATTGGTTAAAATTAGCTTTGCCGCACAAATATAATGGGTTGGTTATATGCAGTATTAAATTTTAATTCCAGAAATGCATATTTTTATTTAAAAAAAAAGAAATATAATTAAAAAATAAAATACTATAAAATTTAACAAGCTCAAAATGCGAGCATTATCATAAGAAAAACTTTGTTTATTTACGCATTTAAATTCATCATATGGAAAATTCCTATTATGAAAAGTTCTTTGCAATTAAAAATTATGTTTTAATGTGCAATTATATCATTCTAACTTAAATATTGTGAACTATATAGATACTTTACTCTTGATCGAAATTCATATTTTTGTATACCTCATATAAAATTAATAAAATTTGATATACAGTCCGGTGGAATAAGTGTTGCTCCCCCCCTATTAACTTGTTTATTTTAAGAATATAAGCAAAACGCTCGGACAGGTCGCTTTTAAACTAACCATAGTATATTATAGCATCAACGTTTCGAACTTTACGCGATCCCTCTTCAGGTGACAGCCATAACTTTGATTTTTTTAAATAGGAAAGTACCTCATGTGACACCTCCTTTAAAAGCTCTTAAAATACTGATTTCAAAAATGTATAATACTTTAATACTGTTTGAGAGCGTAGGCGCAAAATTTTGGTCGAACTCATTTTAAACGCATTTATTTTTTAGAATTCTGAGAAAACTAACAAATATTTTTGAAAAATTTAAACGCAGAATCAAAGATTATATTATTACCGAGGGCTGACAGTCCCTTAGAATAAACAAAAGGTTTCTTTTGAATGGTATATTTGAAATTAAAAATCACACTAAATTTTCTCTTATTTTCACCACTGTGACTTATTAAAATAAACATTATAGGAGTTCTCAGGGACTTTGGACCATCTAGAATACTGTATTATTTCATTCTGCTTTTAAATTTTTCAAAAATATTTATTAGTTTTTTCAGGATTCGAAAAAAATGATTTCATTTAGAAAGAATTCGACCGAAATTTTGCGCCTACGCTCTCAAACAGGATTAAAATATTATAAATTTTTGAAATCAGTATTTCAAGAGCTTTTAAATGCGGTGTCACATGATGTACTTTCCTATTTAAAAAAATCAAAGTTATGCCTGTCACCTGAAGGGGGATCGCGTAAAGTTCGAAACGTTGATGCTATAATATACTATGGTTAGTTTAAAAATCGACCTGTCCGAGCGTTTTGCTTATGTTCTTAAAATAAACAAGTTAATAGGGGGGGGGCAACACTTATTCCACCGCACTGTATGATGGTTGCATCATATGAAGAGCTTATTATGAAGAATAACTTTTCTTCGTCAAATTAAAAATAAAAGAGTTATAAATGAAAATGGTGTTGTATGGATGGATCCATAATTTGAGAAAAATCTTCAAATATTTTTTCCTTAGAAGGATGTAATTGCATAATATATCAGAACATAATTTTTAATTAGAAACAACATTTCATAATAGTCTGGACTGATTATCGGAGAATAGGCCATTTTTGGGAAAAGTTATTTACCAGCAATTTTATTGCTGGAATCGAACCTTATGATTGTATATATTAATAATATACATATGCAAAGTCCGCAGATAGTGTGCTACTTTTTTTATAAACAAAATGGCGCCCAAAAATCGTGCTTTTTCAATTTTTGCTCTATAACTCCAAATATTTTAACTTTAGACCAAAAACACCCAAATCAAAATTCACTGCAATTAAATTCTGCATAGAGACGTGTTTTTTCCGATTTACTTCGACGAAAACTTTCCCCGGAAAAAGCGGGTTTTCCAACAAAATCTTTAATCTTCAACTAAACTTTTAGATAAGTTAATCAATAATTAAATAAATTGGTAAAGTAAAAGCCCTTTCCGTATATATTATAATTCCAGAAGCCGATGGAAATTGAACAAACAGTTTAGCAACAATTGAAATGTTAATTAAAAACTTATGGTCGCTATAATAACGACAATAATTATGATGCATAAGAATAACTATGATTTTTTCATAAAAAGACACTATACCTATCTAACGTACTTTACAGAATTGAAATTGGACTATTTAAGCGGCCTCAGCAATATTTTAAAATTAAAAAGAATTTTTTGGCTTATAAACAAATAGAATATCTCGGGAAATATTAAACCAAATTAAATTGTGAAAAAGGTATTCGAAAGACAGCGGCAGGACGCTTCTTTTAAAAGAAAAAACGTTTAATTATGACGAGTGGTTGAGATACAACCGGTCAAAGTTGACCGAAATTTACGGCAAAGATATAAATAACAGGATCATAATTTTCAAACCATCACCTTTTTATTTTTGTCCTCTTTCTCCGCACCAATTTTCATATCTTTAAAATCCTCACAACATATATTATTATAATAAAAACTATCGATAATACGTGTGAAAATTGCCAAAAATAGCAAAATTCCAATCAAAAATTAGGTTGGAGAAAATGTAACCCTCAAAGTTCAAAATCGGTATACGCTAACAATTTTCTCGGCTTCCCATAGAGCAATTTCCTTCATTCTTTTTTTGTTCGTAAGTAACTCGAGTAGAGCCATCGAACTAACGCATTATTATATGTCAAACTTGCTTTTGTTTGGTTATAATAAATTATTTATTTATGATAACACAATATATTAATTTGTTTAAATAAAAATTGTTTAAATAATTATACAGCTTTCAAATGAGAATATTTATGTTTTTAACTTTAAAAGGTACACTTGTAGTAAGTTTATCTAAAAAAAAAGCCTACAACTGGAAAAAATATGTAATTTTCTGTTCTTATAAATAAATTCATCTATTATAGCAAAACAAAAGCAAGTTTGACATTTAATAATGCGTTAGTTCGATGGCTCTACTCGAGTTATTAGGGAACAAAAAAAGAATGAAGGAAATTGCTCGATGGGAAGCCGAGAAAATGCATTTTGTTAACGTATACCGATTTTGAACTTTGAGGGTTACATTTTCTCCAACCTAATTTTTGATTGGAATTTTGCTTTTTTTGGCAATTTTCACACGTATTATCGATAGTTTTTATTATAATAATATATGTTATGAGGACTTTAAAGATATAAAAATTGGTGTGGAGAAAGAGGACAAAAATAAAAAGGTGATGGTTTGAAAATTATGATACTATTGTTTATATATTTGCCGTAAATTCCGATCGAATTTGACCGATTGTATCTCAGGAACTGCTCATCATAATTAAACGTTTTTTCTTTTAGGAGAAGCATGTTGACGTTTTCTTTCGAATACCGTTCTCACAATTTAATTTAGTTTAACATTTCCTGAGATATTCTATTTGTTTATAAACCAAAAAATTGTTTATAATTTTAAAATATTCCTGAGGCCGCTTAAACAGTCCAATTTCAATCCTGTAAAGTATATTAGATATGTATAGTGTCTTTTTATGAAAAAATCATAGTTATCCTTATACATCATATTTATTGTCGTTATTATAGCGACCGTAATTTTTAATTAACATTTTAATTGTTGCTAAACTGTTCATTCAATTTCCATAGACTTCTGTAATTACAATTTACACGCAAAGGGCTTTTACTTTACTAAGTTATTTAATTATTAATTAACAACTACTTATCTAAAAGTTTGGTTGAAAATTAAAGATTTTGTTGGAAAAACC
Organism: Diabrotica virgifera virgifera; assembly: GCF_917563875.1. Classification (NCBI taxonomy): domain Eukaryota; kingdom Metazoa; phylum Arthropoda; class Insecta; order Coleoptera; family Chrysomelidae; genus Diabrotica; species Diabrotica virgifera. The sequence continues at coordinate 32,298,846 of NC_065447.1, forward strand.
CGCTTTTTCCGGGAAAAGTTTTCGTCAAAGTAAATCGGAAAAAACACGTCTCTATGCAGAATTTAATTTCGGTGAATTTTTATTTGGGTGTTTTTGGTCTAAAGTTAAAATCTTTGGAGTTATAGAGCAAAAATTGAAAAAAACACGATTTTTGGGCGCCATTTTGTTTATAAAAAAAGAAGCACACTATCTGCGGACTTTGCATATCTATATTATTAATACATACAATAAGAAGATTCGATTCGAGCAAAAAATTGCTGGTAAATAACTTTTCCTTGTATTTTGCTAATTAGCCCAGAGTATAATAACAATTTTCAATAGTGTGAAATCAATAAAGATACTTTTTACTGATGAAGTGTAGTAAACTACTTTTGAATTGTCAACAATAGATGGAAATGGATCAGTCCATTTGGCATTAGGTACTCATATTAAAGGGGAGGCCGCATACTGGTACAAACCTTTTTAAAGTTGTTTGTAAATTTTTTCTTTCAAAGTATACTCAAATTCCATTTTTAAACTCCTTATTTATTTTATATAAGAATTAAATTAATTATCAAAAAATGTAATGTATATTTTATTACATAATACCTAATTAAAAATTTAGTTTAACATTCACGAAGTGTCAAACTCAAATGTAAATAACCTATGCTTTGCTTAACAAATTGAGACTAAAACCAGTTAGTTCAGAGAAATAAGGAAAAAAAATATCATGTTGGTGACACAAGCCCCTCCAGACCGAAACCAAATTTTTTGAGTAGTATAGACGTCTATATTAATAACCTATATGTTTCCTGCAGCCGATTTTGATTATATACATAGTTATAAACAAATGAAAATAAAAAAAACGGTAAATTTTCGCTTTTTTCGTCTATAACCAAAAAGTTAAGTATTTTAAACAAATTTGAGAGTGAAAAACTCATAAATCGTATAAAAAACTTCAATATGGCGTTTGCTGAATATGTCTATCCTTATTGGTTGCTTAGGAAATTGCAAAATAAATAATAAATTTTGAGTTTTTATATATATTCATAACTTATGTAAAAATTAACGTAAAACGTCCTTATTACACGGAATGCTGAGACTCCTGGTGCTTAAATCATACCCTAAATTTCAAAGCAAGTGGTCAAATAGTTTAAAAGGTATTTAATTTGTTTATCCCAAATTAATTTTTTTTGCAACGCTATAAGTCAGAAAATGATGAAGTTACACTAATACTTTGGATAGTTTATGAAAGAAGTATATTTATAATATTAATTTAATTTAAAAAAAATGACAAAAAATAATTCTAAATACTGTAAAATTATTTTGCAGAAACATGTAATTAAAAAAAGGGGGCTAACTTCGTCCCTAATTGTGCTAGGACAATTGTTTTCCTTTCTAAATGTGTATAAAAATTCATTCTTTCCAAATATGAAAAAATAATTTTCTACGGGTAACGGTTAAAAAGTTATTCTAATTGTTTATAAGTAAATAAAAAATTCAACTTGTTTTTGCAATATAATTTTACACTGTTTAAAATTACTTTTTGTCATTTTTTTTAATTAAGTCAATAGTATAAATGTTCTTCTTCCATAAACTGTCAGAAGTCTTATTGTAACCTCATAATTTTCTGACTTATAGTGTTGCAAAAAAAATTAATTTGGGAAAAACAAATTAAATAACTTTTAAACTATTTGACCAATTACTTTGAAATTTAAAATATAAATTAAGCACCAGAAGTCCCAGCAATTCGTGAGATAAGAAGGTTCTAAGTTAATTTTTACAGAAGTTATGAATATTTATAAAAACTCAAAATTTATTAGTTATTTTGCAATTTTCTAAGCAACCAATAAGGATAGACATATTCAGCGAACGCCATATTGAAATATTTTAGACGATTTATGAATTTCTTTTTCTCAAATTTGTTTAAAATGCTTAACTTTTTGGTTATAGAAGAAAAAAGCGAAAATTTACCGTTTTTTGATTTTCATTTGTTTATAACTATGTATATCATCAAAATCGGCTGCAGGAAACATAAAGGTTATTAATATAGATGTCCATACAACTAAAAAAATTTGGTTTCGGCCTGGAGGGGGATGTGTCACGAGAAAAATCTTATTTCTCTGGACTAAGTTTACTTACTAGCAACGATTGTAGTTTAGTGTGTCGGCAGAAAATAAATATTTAAAGAATGATTGTGACGTCACATTTTGGACTTTGAGGTCGGTTATCTCAAAGATGGTTAGAGATATCGAAGTGACGGTTTCAGATTTGGATTAAGAAGAAAAACTGCATGCGAATCCATCGGTAAGTCGGCTCTAAGTATTGCAGGAGCGGCGACGCACAAACGAACAGACTTTGCGAATCTATAAACGAAAAGTTTTCGTGGAAAATCGATGAACAGTTCACAAAGAGACATGTCTGTATATTAAAATGAACAGAGGGAATCAAGTTATCACTTCAGAATACACCACTACGAGTCCAAGAGGAAAAAATGCACGTAAACGGATGGCGGTGTTCTCTGAAACAAATTAAATATCAAGCTTCTCTCATTACTCATTCATTACCTTAATTTTTCTCTCATTTTGAGTACTAGGAAGCAAATATTCGTTGGATTTTTACTTAGATAAATAGACAGGTGTGGAATGCAATTGTAGATTTCCCCTTGTATATCACTTATCGCTCCGTTTGCCTTGAAAATTGTAGAAGGCTCGGATTTCAGGTTATTACCAGAATTTTGCTTTCCAGCGTAAGAGATCTATAGTGCTTCTGTTCCTTAGATTTCTCCTTGTTTAAATATATTAAATAGCAAATTATTTCGTATTAATTAAAAACAGCTTATGTTTCATTTCAGTTTATTGTCCAGAGAAATAAGATTTTTCTCGTGACACATCCGCCTCCAGGCCGAAACCAAATTTTTTGAGTAGTATGGACATCTATATTAATAACCTTTATGTTTCCTGCAGCCGATTTTGATGATATACATAGTTATAAACAAATGAGGATCAAAAAACGGTAAATTTCTGCTTTTTTCGTCTATTACTAAAAAGTGAAGCATTCTAAACAAATTTGAGAATAAGAAACTCATAGATCATATAAAAAACTTCAATATGACATTCGCTGAATATGTCTATCCTTATTATTTGTTGCTTAGAAATTTGCAAAATAAGTCATTTTGGGATTTTATAAATGTGCATAACTTATGTAAAAATTAAGTTAGGACCTTCTTACTACACAAAATGCTGAGACTTCTTGTGCTTAAATTATATTTTAAATTTCAAAGCAATTGGTCAAATAGTTTAAAAGTTATTTAATTTGTTTTCCCAAATTCATTTTTTTTTCAACACTATAAGTTAGAAAATTATGACGTTACAGTAATACTTCGGACAGTTTATGAAAGAAGAACATAATTTATAGTATTACCTTATTAAAAAAAAATGACAAAAAGTAATTTTAAACAGTGTAAAATTATTTTGCAAAAACATGTCGATTTTTTGCTTACCTATAAACAATTAGAATAACTTTTTAACCGTTACCCGTAGAAAAGTTATTTTTTCATATTTAGAAAGACTGAATTTTTGTACACATTTAAAAAAACAGTTGTCCTAGGACAATTGGGGACGAAGTTAGCCCCCCTTTTTAATTCACATGTCTTTGCAAAATAATCTTGCAATATTTTGAATTGTTTATGTCATTTGTTTTAATTAAATTAATAGTGTAAATCTTCTTCTTTCATAAACTATCCAAAGTATTATTGTAACTTCATCATTTTCTGACTTATAGTGTTGCAAAAAAAAATTAATTTGGGATAAACAAGTTAAATAACTTTTAAACTATTTGACCAATTGCTTTGACATTTAGGGTGTGATTTAAGCACAATAAGTTTCAGTATTCCGTGTAATAAGAAGGTTCTTAGTTTATTTTTACATAAGTTATGAATATTTATAAAAACTCAAAATTTATTATTTATTTTGCAATTTTCTAAGCAACCAATAAGGATACACATATTCAGCGAACGCCATATTAAATTTTTTTATACGATTTATGAGTTTCTTACTCTCAAATTTGTTTAACCTTTAACTACGGGCGCCCAACCATGAATCTCAAATACGGGCGCGGTGTACTCTATACACCAGTTACAAATAGCTACAGAAACAAAATTTCTTTAATAATTAGAACTATATTAAATTGCACAACTTGTGTTTAATCAATAATTAGTTATTATATAATAAAAAATAAAACTAAAAAATAATTAAAAACGGTAAACCAGTGAGAAAAAACGAAAACAGTAATTTATTACATATTGAAACACCAACCTAAAAAAATATGCGAAAATTTTTAAATTTTTAACTAGGTAGAAAAATAAACACATACGAGTCTTTATTCACTTTCGTCTTCTTCCTGGTTATTTGAGTTAATACACTCAGGACAAATAATGGTGGAATGTTCTTTGCAAAACATTCTCCTGCATGTCTGACACGAAATGGTTGTCACTCTATTTTTACGCCTTCCGCAGCAATTGCGCCTTCCTCGTATTTTTGCTGGTGGTTCTTCTTCTTCTTGTTCCACTACAGTAGCTTTATATTTCTTCAGGAATAGTTTTAAATCTAAGGGCAAACTCTGTATTTCAGCTCGTTCTGAAAGGTGTGGTCTCAACAAAGATAAAGATAATTCCTTTAAAAATATCCTTCTATATTTTTGAGGATTGTTTATATTTGCAGCATTATACAGGATTTGGCTGTTAATTCCTGCGATGTTTAGGAGCTGAAAAATATAACCATCGGCCACCTTTGCGTTCTCCTTGATACCGAGTATGTACCGCACATTTTATCTACTGTGTCGACACCTCCTTCGTGAGAATTATAATCTAAAATTATATTTGGCTTTTTTTTCTCCGGATCTACTGCAGAATCATTATGCACGGTTGATATCAAAGGCACAGCTTTATTTTTTGCAGGGACATATGACACTATAGTTACCTCTTTTTGAAATCCGAAAAGGGACGATCCAACTTCTCTTTCTTTATGTGGTAGGAACTCCAACGGCAGCTTCTGTTTATTTTGCTTTAGTGTGCCAACCATTGTTACTTTATCTTTCAAAAGATCCTTGGCCAATGAGTAACTTGTGTACAAATTATCACATGTCAAGTTCCGGTTTTCCCTTTCCAGTCTTGAAGTAAACGATGTACAATATCAGCAGGTTTAAATGATTTGTTGTAAGGTCCTTGTGGCTGATTACCACAATACACCTTTAAATTTGTAACATAAAATGTCTGGGCATCACACAATACAAATACTTTTAACCCATACTTTGCAGGCTTGGACGGGATATATTGAATAAAACTGCATCTACCTCTGAAAGGTATTAACATTTCGTCAATTGTTACTTCTTCTCCTAAACAGTAGTTATTGTTGCAGTTCTCCACAAAACGATCCAGTGTAACTCGAATAGCAGCAAGCTTATCAGTTTCCTTGCGTATCCCTCTACTATTTTTGTCATCAAATCTTAGAGCAGCAAGCAAAAATAAAAGTCGATCAGCACTCATGCACGCTCTAAATACTTCTGAGCCGGTTCCGTCTTTAGTCCACAATTCAAGAAAATGTGTATGGTTTTGCTTTTCAGTTCCTGCAAGAAGTAGTAGTCCGATAAATGGCATAATTTCTGTTTTTGTTGTGTCTTTAGCCCGTCTCGGCCGGTTATACTTTATTCGCATATTTGCAATTTTCAAGTTTGTACACTCAACTATATTTTCAATAATGTCGTCACTAAAAATTTTTTCGAAAGCACTTCTCTCATTGGTAATAACCCTAGCACTCAGCTTTGGCCCAGGAAGTATTTTTACAATATTTTTGCTGGAAGTTTTGCTAAATTTTCTCACCACTGAATTTTTATACCACTTTGTTTGTTTATCTTTCGCTATAAAATACTCATCTTCATCGCTTTCTAAACTCTCACCATCGCTCTCGTTATCTGAATCAGAAGACTCTTTATCATTTAGTTCTATCTCCGACTCAGTGTTATAATCGTTGTCTTCCGTAATTTCTTCCTCTTCTTCTGACGAACTAGCATCCTCTTCTCCCCTAACTTCTTCCTCAGGTTCTTCTTCGAACAATGCTTCAGCCATAGCTCTAAGCTCGTCTTGTGTGAGACTTTTAGGGTTTCTAACACGCACTCGATCCCTATAAAAAATATTTCTCCTAAGTTTCCATTTCACATTTTTGTATAAAAAGTACAATGTAACATTTACTACACAGAAAATAACTCGTTTGCAGGTAATTTAAAGTTTAACATTCGTTAAATTTACTTACATAACTATGTGCGTGGTGTACTGAAGGCACCGTTCGGGAACTCACTTTGATATTTTTTATCACAACTCAACTATTCGATCAAAAATCACGTATCGACTGTAACACATAATGGTTGATACTATACTGATAGGTTACGTCGAGCGCCGTAAACGCAGAAAATAGTTTTAAGAAACGACAACCAACTTAACACGCATGGTGTACTGTGTACACCGTAGCCCGTAGTTAAAGATTAAAATGCTTAAATTTTTGGTAATGGACGAAAAAAGCGAAAATTTACCGTTTTTTGATCTTCATTTGTTTATAACTATGTATATCATCAAAATCGGCTGCAAGAAACATATAGGTTATTATTATAGATGTCCATACCACTCAATAAAGTTGGTTTCGGCCTGGAGGGTGTTGTGTCACCAACAGGATATTTTTCTTTCCTTATTTCTCTGAACTATTAGAGATGATCCACCATCCCTATACGTCCGTTTCGGTCTCTGCAGACCTTTTTTGTAGGGTTACATAAACAACTCTAAAGGGGTTATCAGAGGTGTTCATGCAGCCCTACTGAAGAAGTCTGGAGAGACCGAAACGAATGTGTAGGGATGGTGGATAATCCCTGAACTGAAATTAATCATATACGCGGTTTTAAATTTTTTCATTTTACTCATATTTTGAGTACAACGAATCAACTTTCGTTGGAATTTTTCCTGAACGAATAGATAGAATGTGACTGCATATTGTAGAGTCCCTTTCGTCTCCTGTATTCGTCTTCTCCTCACCTTATGAATTGTAAAATATAGAGAGTAAGGATGTGACCAGAATATGGTTCCAAGACAATTTTCAGATTTGTTGTTTAGATCGGGGACTTCTCATTTCTCTATTTCGTATTAATTTGCTTACTAGACAGCTGGATTTTGTTTGATTCAGAGCACACCAAAGGCCATTCTGGCGACTCCAAGAGGAATAAACATACGCAAACGGATGATGATGGCCTTTTAAACAAACTAATTAAGCTGTATTTTATTATCTCCACTTAATTTATTCAAAAGAAAACAAAAATGAATAACCGTTTTCAATTTCGTTGCAACACGAAACTACAGCCGCATTATTTTTCAGTTCAATCGAGTGCAGCAAGCACCTCTACCGGTTTCGAAACTTATTAGTCTGTCATCAGGAGGCACATATGCTGCTCTCTCTGACCCAACCAGGACACACCTCGGCGTGCAGTTACGGATTGCAACGAACGAAATGGTAGGGATACCCTAGCGGCAACTGCTAGCAAAAGACTAAATTTTCAATCTAGTAGCACATAAAATAATACTAAAAATATTACTCTACATCCCACTAGATTGAAAACAATGGGAAGTTTCTCTGGTTACACCTCCGAGGCTTCTAAAATTTGCAAGCCATAACGGATGCTAAGACTAAAGAAGATGAGGGAATTTTACAATTTATAATTTACTTTCCATTCTGAAATCATTTTCTAGATTGAAAACTTAGTCTTTTGCTAGCAGTTACCGCTAGGGCATCCCTGCCATTTCGTTCGTTGCAATGCGTAACTGCACGCCGGGGTTTGTCCTGGTTGTGACAGAGAGAGCAGCATATGTGCCTCTTGATGAGAGAATAATAAGTTTCGAAAGCGGTAGAAGTTCTTGCTGCACCCTCTGATTGAACTAGAATATACCCCGTATCCCTACTTAGTATCCCGTGGTTAGTCACCCTGGACGACCCCTGGGTGCGAAAAGTTTTTTTTCCCTTCCCTACCCTTGATTGTTCGATTGGATTCGTAATGGTCTTGGTGTATGGTAGGTTTGGTTAGGCGTTGATTTTAAGAAGTGTTGCTGGCTAAATGGGCGGAGTTCCCAGAGGTCATAAAAGAAGAAAAAATAATTCCACAGAGCCAAACTTTGGTAATTATTAAAATTTCGGATTTTTATTGGCATTTGAAGTAAAAAGATGCGATACCTTCTCCTATTTTTTTTATATTTTAATATTCCAGAGGCGCTTAGTTTATAATATCACATAGTGTATTCTAGTGGAAAAAACTTAAAATAAATGCTATAAATAATAGTAACGACTACTAAATTCAACTGTTAAAGCTAGATATAACTTTACTTTACAACTTTCGTTCATGTTTTACAATCGTTATTTTCATGTTAAACCCCGATAGCGTTACCTATCATAAATATCCAGTCAATTGGACTATTCCAACCTTCTACAAACCATTAAAATTCCAAGTAAATTTGATTTTCGTTTCGGTTTCGCGAATAGATATTGCATTTGGAATGTAACGTGAAAATTACCATTATCCGAAACCTGTTTTGCGAGTAGTATTTCAGGCTATTTGATTTTGTTTCATGTATAATTATAAAGTGCGTACTGATGTAGATAATTGGGTTTCCGTTTCTGTGGTAAACGGATTTAGTAATTATACGGAAAACCAAAAATTAAAAAAAAATGTGATGAAAATTGCTTTAGTTTTGTCGATCGGCAAATAAGGATGACGTAAAACTTAAATGCGCATGAATAAACATATTGCTAACTACGAACAAAAACGTTTAATACGCTTAAAATTTAATTTAAAAATATAAGCAAACAATTGTTGGACTTCATAATTCCTAGATTTTCACTCAATTTGACCGTAAGTACAGTGCCGGCAAGAAATCTTTACGTGGTGAATAAAACGCATATATTAGGATAATTATTATTTTAATTTTACATGTTAATACTTTATAAGGATATTTAATTTTGGGCTCTGTGGCAAGTATGGAACGGTTCAAAATTACTACACCCTGATGATGGTGTCAGTCTTAGGTGATGCTTTTTAGGAGCTCCAGAACGAGTTCTTCTTTCCGGAACAGTCCCAGAAGACTACGACACATCCGACCGTTTCAAATCTTTTGAAACACCAATATCACGTGTTATGGTAATAATTACCTTTTCTCATATAAAGTTGAAGCACGAACTTTCTTTTTATTTGCGTTTCTTTCGCCCCATAGTTTTTACTTCAATTTTTCAAGAAATTTCACATTGTCTAATTGCATAAAGTCAACTATATGTACAGCACAAGCACACAAAATAAACTAAAGTAAATAAGCACGGTCAGTAAAGCACAGATACCTGCCGATGCAAGTACGTCATCACCTTTCCCCACAAACGCTAAACAAGCTCAGACAGAACACATGCAATTTAGCTTCGACTTTAGTGATTTATTTGGCAATGTAAAATTTTTTTTGCCGGCACTCTACTAACACAACCACACCCCTTGCAACCATAATTTTTCTCTCAGAAACGTAAGACAAAACTATATTACTAAGATATTTAGGACATTACCTTTTGCTCAAGGGATCCTTAATGTAACATCGGTTAGGATGTCAAAAAGAATCAGAGTAGCCACGTGTAACTACAACTGCCGCCTCTCCGAATACCGGCACGCCCAGTACCGCATATACCTTACATTTACTATGAATGTATTCTCCAGTGATTCCATTTTTTGCGACCACTTCAATCAAATAGGTACTCCCAAATGGAATAATTCCTCTGACTAAGCCACTAAAACTATATCCTCGGTGCGCGTGTAGTCTCTCAACACTATCGGCATATGACGTGTCCTTTCATCACTAAGATGACACCGTTTCTCTATATATAGAAAACTGTGTCTTTTGCTACCCATCATACCCATTTTAATCTTACTTTTTCATACATTTAATCAGTTTCTTGCACATCAACAGGAACTCCTTATCAAATAGAAGCTAGTTTGCACATCTTTCTTTCACATCTACCTTGATCTCAAGTTTATTGTAGTGACGTTGACATTGATCAACCTCACCACTTCCTTCAGTGTCGTCTTAACAAAGGGTATATCCTCTTTTTTTTTTCACTTTTTCACAACGCTCTCCTCTTTTTTTCTGAGGTGTTCTCTCGATAATAATAGATCGTGCGAAAGCCTTAACAGACTCAAACACTCCTCCGACATCTTTCTTCCTTTAATATATCTTAGTCATATTTTCAGCCTCTTTTATATTTATTTTAAAATTTTGTAAGCCAATATAATATATTTTAGCCTGAGTAAGCATTCTTCTGTTTCATATCTAACAATCCTAGCTACAGGAATTTTAATTCATAATGGAATATTTCTATTCAAGGAAAGTTTCAGCATTAGTAAACAATATTTTAGTATAGTATTATGAAATATTTTCGTTAAAAATCAACGACGTGAATTCGAAATATTGAGGGTATTTGTATATCTAACTACCTATTTTTACCACCTGAAAATTGAGAAATGTAGTATGAAAACAGGAATTTATAAAATGAATTGCAGAATCTAATTTCAATGTGTAAAGCAAACTTAATAAATTATTTATTAACAAAGGAAAAACAAAAGCAATTGCGTTTCATATTTCTAATAAGATAGCACCAGGTTAGAGATATTGTTTAAGTTATATTGGCAAATCTCTCTTGATTACAATTTATATTATTTATAGAAATAATAATATTACTTAAAAAATGATCTGATATTAAGTTAGGTTCCTAAAAGGTATATTGTGGCCCATCTCTAGATTAAAGTTGTATCTTCAGTCCAGCCTTATTAAGAAAGTCTATTATGGCCTTATATAACACTTCTGCGAAGTTGTACGGATCTAGTGAACGATTCTCAAATGTATTGTGCTTTATCTTATTAAGGCCTGGGCAGTTCCACAGAACGTGTTACGCCGTGTCGCACTGGATTTTATTCCATTTGAGCAATACAGTACCTTGGTTGACACGGATTCTAGGCCGCCAATTCGATCTGTTCCAGTAACCCAAAGCTCCTGGATTAGTGCTACACCTGTAGCCTCCTTTGCAAATTTTCTGCCAATGGTAAACGGCGTAGCCACGGCATGTTGAAGATTTGCATGCATGACTTTAATTATTGTTACCTTTTGAATGGTCGTTTCCCAGTCCATTTGGTAGAGCCAGCTTCATTGGCTCCACTCTCAACTCTGTCTCGAGGAGGTAATTTAGCATTTAAAGAGGTTTTCACTTGCCTCTTCTTTAGTTTTCGCATTTGTTAGACTTGTGAGGAAGAGGATGCTTCTCCCTTGGTCGGTCTGCCTGAAATTTCAGGAGAGATTGGCTCTATTCCCTTGGCTTCTCTTTCTGTTCAGCATTGATTGCCCCGAGGAAGAAAATGTTTTCTTTCTTTTGGTGACCTTTGGTCTGATGATGATCTGACTAAAGCAGAAGGAGGACTTCCCAGTTCGGCGAATTTTTTCTTCCGACATTGAGGTATCTATTTCTTAGGTATATGAGGTGTCTGCAGATCAGTTCCTTCGATCGCCTAAAGATTTGCTTCTTGATATGGATTAAATCTTTCATAAGCCTTAATTAACTATTTTGAGCCGATTGTCAACAAAATGTTACCTAAAGCCATCCTGGCTTCCATGAAAGCAGCCGTAGGATTTAGTTTCTGGTCTGTCTTCGTGTATATCCTCGATCGGTTGTAGCATGGCATTCTGCAGTTTCCTAAAATTATCTATTAGCTATATTGAGTTTTTAAGATGGATTATTTCTACTTGTATTTCGCTAGTTGCAGCTTTGTAGTTCATCTCCTCGGTTCGGGATCGTTTCAAATGTTTATTGGTGCTTGCATATGATCTGATTCTATCCCGTGAATTTTGGTAGAAGAGGGTTTATCCCCGTCTTTCCCTATCGCTTTATGAAGTTTTTTTTGTAGTACCTCTTCTTAGTCTAAAGTGGGTGATCCACCTGCGAGCCATAATACCGCGTTTTTAAGAACGACGGTTTTACTCGCGGCTCGTTGGTGCTGATCGACTAGCGAGCAAAACAGCCATGGCAACCGTCCACAGCCAACATGTCGTAACCTTGTTACTTTCTTTCCTGTAGGAAGCTCGCAATGATTTAATTTTTTTCTTGTCATCGGCTCAGTTGAGTTGGGTTCATTTTTTTACGATATTTAAGAGTTTAACATATGCGGTAAATCGAATTGCTTTGTTTTTGTACTCTGGCGATTTACATTTCCATAAATAAGAACAATCTCGTAAGCAATATATAAATTCTAATAAAAAGAGTTCATCTCCGTGATTAAAAACTGATCTTTTCACTTCAACGGTCGCTGAAAACTGCCGGTTTTGCTCGCCAGCCGTGATACACGCGCGGTTTTGAACGACGAGCCAAGTAAAAAATAAAACAAACTGACGAGCCACAAGCCAGGCTTGTCGGTATATAAAACCGCGGTATTGCAATGATACACTGGCGAGCTTTACCGACGAGCCACAAACGCGATACCACACGCGGTTTTACTCGCCCGTCGATCAGGCCTTTAAGAGCTAGTGAACTCTCCGACTAACGGTCTTCCTGTAAGGCTAAAAATTTGTATAGTGATAATTCATAGCACACCAAGGCTAAAAACCATGACCTGGCAGGCATCAGCCCTGCACGTGTATCTAACAAGTAAATCGAAAAATGCATAGTTTGGGGGGTTAAAATAAACTTCCTCCTGTAAAGTTTAAATTTAGGTAAGTGTTTGTGTAAGTCATTTAGAAGAAATGTGTACAATGACAGGCGATTCTGAACAGCATAAGACCTTGCCAGGCGAGGGGAAAAAATTAGGGTTTTTCCTAAAATTATTTGTTTTGCATCGAACAAAGTTTTTTTAGGTTTTTTGAATCATACAAAACAGAAAAGGTCTTTAGTGGCTTTCTCTTAGGTTAATAGTTTTTGACATATAAGCGATTCAAAACTAAAAAATTGCGAAATCAGCCATTTTTAAACCTGAATCGGACATTTAACTGAAAATTTCAATATTGCCAAGGTAGGTAGATATTCTTTAAACATCTATTGATGAAATCCAAAAAAATTTTTGGCAATACCATATCGAAAACCCCTTTGTTTTTTAATTGCTAATCAAGCGAGCGCCACACTGTAGTATAAGTGAGGACGTTTGAGTTTGCACAAATTCATTATCTCTAGAATGGGCAAATTTGAAGAGAAATCCTCAGACAGGTCGATTTTTATTTTTAAATTAGGACTTTTTGGCATACATATAATAATAGTGACGTCATCCATCAGGGCGTGATCACGTAATCGATGATTTTTAAATGAGAGTAGGGGTTGTGTGATAGCTCATTTGAATAGATATTTAATTTTCTTTTCAGTAATATAAACATTAACATAATAAATTATTTATACAGAACATACATTTAAAAAATCAAAAAGAAATCATTTTTGCACACCCTGTGTAAATAATTATATTAACGTTTATATTACTGAATAATAACCCTTCAAATGAGCTATCACAGAACCACTACTCCTATTCAAAAAAATCATCAATTACGTCATAACGCCCAGATGGATGACGTCACTAGTATTATATATATGCCAAAAATTCTTAAATTAAAAATAAAATCGACCTGTCTGAGAATTTATCTTCAAATTTGCCCATTCTCGAGATAATGAATTTATGCAAACTCAAACGCCCTCACTTACACTATAGTGTCACGCCCGCTTGATTAGCAATTAAAAAACAAAGGGGTTTTCGATATTCTATTGCAAAAAACTTTTCGGGATTTCATCAATCGATGTTTAATGAATAGCTACCTACCTTGGCAATAGTGAAATTTTCAGTTAAATGTCAGATTCAGGCTTAACAGTGGCCGATTTCGAAATTTTTAAATTTTTAGTCGCTTATATGTCAAAATCTCTTAACCTAAGAGAAAAGTCACTACGTACCTTTACTGTTTAGAATGATTCAAAAAACCTAAAAAAGCTTTATTTGATGCAAAAAAAATAATTTTAGGAAAAAATCCTAATCTTTTCCCTCTCCGGGCAAGGTCTTATGCTGTTCAAAACCGCCCAACATTGTAGTGGGCCGAAACATTTTTTTCTGTAAAATAACATCACCTGAGGTCAAAAAAGTTGCGTTGTACTAAAATACAAATTTTAAGCCCAAAATGAGTAGTTAAAAATATTTTTCTCCACTGCCACAAAGGCTCTATATTATTTTAATATAAAACGTCTTTGTGGCAGTGGAAAAAATAAAAAAAAATTAACTTTTTTAAACACAGATCTTCATATTTTTTTATTATCTAATTGTTGAAACATCAGGGTTATTTAATTTGTACCCCAAAAAAAGTTTAAATAAATTCTGTATTGTTGTAGCTGATTCATGTATACGTTATATACTAACGTATACTTTATTTGGGTATGTCGCCACCAAATAATAAACAGACAAAAATTTATTTAGAAACCTACTTCAAAAAATGCGATGAAATACTCAAATAATATATATGATAGTGTAAAAAAGTAAACATTACCAATCGTTATTTCACTTCTAAAATAAAGTAACCTTGGACGTTAACGCTTCTGTACTGAACGGTACTGTCATAAATACAGGGCGTAAAGGATCCATTATATTGTTACCTACTGGAGAATAAAATTGGAAGGTCCCTGCAGTGGTTTGTCTGCCAACAGGTTGCCTATAATTCATTTATTTGAACAACTGGATAGAAGTACCAGTGGACCACGTGCATTTTCGGGCCTCTTGGAGAACGACTGCATGCTTGCGAAACTCTATCTTAGCTTCATTTCAAAAAATAGAATCATCAGCTGAGGATTTCCACAGTAACGATCTAAGTACATATCAAGAATTCCTGTACGATATTTGTCAAAACAGAAAGTGGTGTTTGTTCAGAACAACTTTCCGTTCTCAACAAGAGATAGCCTGGGAAAATGGTTCATTCTCGTTGGCTTACCACTGCTTCCCGTATCTTTCGGTTATAAATATGTAGCAATCGGAAACCCTCGGAAAATTTACAAATACTAAGCCATTTTATAATAAAAGTGTATGTGCCCATGTGGTTTTGCATTAACCCTTAAACGCCCAACCTTTTTTAGGTTCCATGTACGCCCAAGGGTGGGTAAAAGATGTCCACCTCGAAAATAGCTAACATATTTATTGAGAGTTGTTGAAAATGGATTAAATTTAAGAATCTTATGCTTAATAAACACAGTATCTTCCAAAATATTAATATAAATAATTTACAAACCTTACAACAAAATTACAATGTACATCAAAATTAACATACCAGTAATTCAGATTTGTCGATTTTCTCCATATTCTTTCTTTCAGCCTCCTCATTGGCAGATAATTATGTAGATTATGTAATTATACATTGATAATTATATGGATTAGCTTCCTACCAATGAGAAATTATATAAAAACCTTTAGTAACAAATTTTGCCAAGGGTGTACTTTTTATGCCCATCCATATGCCTTTTTATGCCCATCCATAGATGCTGCTTTTATTTTCAAAAATATTGGTAGAACCAAATTAACATTCGATAATGGGCTGTCTTTTTAACAATAAATAATTAAAAAAAAATTAAACACGTAATAAATTTGTTACAAGGGAATACGCATTAGGTGGACATTTTTTACCCACCCTTGGGCGTTTAAGGGTTAAGACTTAACCATCATGACTTTATGGTGCAAGACATTAAAGACAATAAGACTCTGCGAACAGACCTCTTCTTACTACCAGAATTAAAAGATTTCGTCTACAAAAATATTCAAGGAAAGGGATACTTTGGCAGTCCAGAGAATATTATTTTGATTATGCTATTTGGTGAACGCAAACTCATAAGAAAACTGGGATTTTAAACAATGTTTAAAAGGATATAATTAAATTAGAAAGATAAGCGATATTTCGTAGTAACATAATTATTATTTTTTTGCGCTAAGGAATACTTTGAGATTATCGACTGTCAGAAAGTTTTATGAACAGAACCTCGTGTAGCTATGAAGCTATCAAAAGACCAACTAAGGGAAGTTGTTGAAAATCTCGACACCAGTCTTTTGGCATATGTAACAGCGTACACTTGTCGCACACAAGCGGTTGAGAGGGCGCATTTTCGTTTACATTTTGTGTTCAAACCAAAGTCAGCTTTAGCACAATTTAACTTTTTGTATGCAAAAGAAATCTACCATACAATAAATATAGCTATTTTGAAAAATCCCTAGTTTTATATAGCTCTGTTTACCCCTTGTACCGTGTATGTGCACCCTTGTACACATTTCTTCTAAATCACTTACTGAAACACATACTTAAATTTAAACTTTACAGGAGAAAGTCTATTTTACCCCCTAAACTATGCACTTTTCGATTCACCTGGTAGATACACGTGCAGGGCTGATGCTTGCCAGGTCATAGTTTTTATCCTTGGTGTATTACGAATTATAACTATACAAATTTCTAGCCTTACATGAAGACCGTTACTCGGAGGGTTCACTAGCTCTTAGACTATTTAGAGCTTTCTCATAGGGAGTTCTTGATTTCAGACGCCGATTAACTGCTTTAGAGTCGCCCCAGTAAGTCTCCTCCTTTTGCCCTTGAGTTTATCTTGAGGACTTTCCCGCATTACTCTGATTCTTCCGCGATACCGATTCTGCTGTCGTTAATAGATTATTTGGAATCACCTGCAATTTAAAAGACGGAACATGGTACTGTGGTACTTCTGTGATAACAAAGTTACAATATTAACACGTCGCGTATAAATAACTTTCAAATCCCAATAAATCCAATTGTCATCATTAATCAGCCAATCCTGTCCACTGCTGGGCGTGGATCGCCCAAAGTTCTTTCCAGTGTTCTCTTTTTCGCTACTCTTTTTATGTCTTCGGTCCATCTAGTCGGTTGTTGTCCTCCGCTTCTTTTATATTTTCTGGGCCTCCATTATCTACATGCCTCGTCCCGTCCAATAATCCTAAATAACAAATCCAAATACCAGAATAAAAAAATAAATTCCCCACGAGGTAATTAATACAGATTCTTATATCCATTAAGTATATTGAAAAACGGAGTCCTTAAGAATTCTTGTGTAGTTAATTTGATTTAGGAAATTGTTTTTCTTGCGTGACATTCTAAACACAAATGGCGACAAATAAAAAGCTTTTAAGTTCTTATCGGTTTGTGACTGTTGTTACTTTACCCGAATTCGTGACTAATTGTCAGTTAATTTATTTTGGTATTTGATGGATACGAACGATATCTGACAGAAAGCCGTTAGCAAATAAATTTTCAATTAGAAAACCTAAAATTCAAATAAAGTAATTAGTTTGAAACGTGTGTTTTATTTTCAATTTAATTTAAAATATTTATTTTTTTTATTTACATAAAGTACCTCGACTACTATAGTCATTGATGCAAGAACACTAACATTACATAGATACATAATAAACAACGAAAACCAAAAATAATAATTATATAACTTTAATTAAATATCTATTATATTAAATCTTGTTTTAGAGCTAAGCGTTTTTTTAAATCAATATAGTTTTAATGACCTCTGTAGGATTTTTAAGCATTTCTTTAACACTATATTTCATATTCAGTGAAGTATAACTAATACAGGTTGGTGAAAGAAATACAGTTGCTAAGGATGTGTTTCACAGTAAGGTAAACAGGCAAACAGTCAGGCAAATTGGACAAGTTTCTAGGGATATCAAGAAATTATGAGTAAGTTTGGTATGGTTAATTCGGAATCTTCTACTAATCGATGCTTCTTTTCTGTGTAGAAGGTCCAGAGAGAAATGATTAATATATGGTTGGGGTTCATGTAGAGTTGTTTTACTCTGTTGACATAAGTTTTGCTAGGCATCATTTGCTGAGTTTTTGAAAACGAGTTTAAAATCCCTAGCTACATATTGATTCTTTTAGTATAATTTCTAAAAACGCTTTGGGAGATTAATGCTTGTTAAAGATGGTGAGTGAGATGTCTAGGCCAGAATTTATTTGAAGAAGGAATAAGAGAAAAGAAGGAAAAATTATTGAGAAGGAATGGAGGAGTCACTTTTGATTCCATCGTCATTAAGCAGTTGTTCATCAAGTTGAAGCTTTATTTTAATTAAAAGGCGTGTTATTCGATTTTTTAAAGATATTTCTTCGATTTGGGTATAGATTAGGGTGAGGTCTTTTATTAAGGAGGTTGGTGGTAAATTGACTGGCTTAAGTTAGAGGGTCGTTGGTGCCAAAAGAGATTTCAATAAATGCATTAAGTTGGGTTACGTGAATTCAAAATGATTCTGGGACATCTTCGTATAGTTTATTGATAATAGAGAGAGAGATTCCTGATTAATATTGTAACAGTCAGGATCAGTTGATTTGGTTTTTTTTTAAATTATTTCTTTTTGGCAGGTCTAATAGTTGATGATGACTCAGGTGGAAGAATTGAGTTAGGAATTGGAGGTGGAGTAGCAGTGGGTGATAAGAGCTGAGGTGAGTGGAAGTTATCGTTATTGGGAGGTGGTCTTTTCTCGCTAACTTTTGATTATTCAGCTCTAGTACGTTCTTTAACGGTAAAATATTTCAAAACCTCTAAATTTTAAAGAGCCGCTTGGAATGATATAAAATTTGGAATGTACATAGCTAACAAGTCAAAGAAAAAAAGTGATATTGTGTCGATGTGTGCTTTAATCAATACTTTTCGAGTTATTTGCGAGTGAATATGTTCATTTTTCAACAAAATAACCACGTTTTTAGACGTTTTTTCGCAAATAACTCGAAAAGTAAGAATCTTGTCGAAAAAACATTCTTAGAAAAACTATAGCCTGTAAATAAGTAAAAAAATAGGGTATATATTTGGTCTGCATACCTAGCAGAAGCTGAGTTATAGCTAATAAAAAATAGGTTCATATTCGTCAAATTCCAAATCGAATATTTCAACATGAAATGGCCAAAAATTGAAGCAATTTTTAATGAAAACTCAGTTCAACTTTTTTAAATTGTTTTAAAATAGCTTTATTTTTGTTTTATAAAAAAAATCTAGCAACAAAAGTAAACAAGCTACGCACATAATAAAGTTAGTTCCTTTTTTATTGGTAAAAAATCTGGAAAATCACTCCCTAATTAGCATCTCAAATGAACTTAATCGTTATCTCTTCTCAAGTTTCTTTGCTCGTCTATGTATTGTTTATATGATCTGTAAGTTTCATCAATTGAAAGTCCCTAGTTTTGAAAGGGCTGTAGTTAAAGAGCTCGAACAAGTCACTAATCCCGAGTTTATGCAAATTTAGAAACACCAAATTTGATCAAAATTTTGTCTTACAGTAAAACAACAATTGCACAAAATTTAAAAAAGCAAAGCTGACTTTCGTATTTTTTGACATTTTTAGTATCTCTAACAATTTAAAAATAATTTGAAAAAAGCAGTTTTTTTTAATAAAAACTTTTTTAAGTTTTACTTTAATACCAAATTTTTTTAAAAATAAGCACTTTGAATCGATGAAACTTACAGATCATATAAACACAACAAAATTAAAGTGACCTGTGAAGCAGTAACGATTAATTTCATTTAAGTTGCTAATTGGGGGTGATCTTCCCAATTTTTTTTGCCAAAACAAAAGGGACCAACTTTATTTTTGAGCGTAACTTGCTTACATTTGATGTTAGAAACTTTCTTTATAAAATCAGAAATAAAGCTTTTTTTACCACCTTAAAAAGTTGTTATGAGATTTCCCCAAAAACTGCTTAATTTTTTGGATATTTCACGTTGAGATATTCTATTTGAAATTTGGCGAATATGAACCTATTTTTCATTTACTATAACTCTGGTTCTACTACGTCTAGAGACAACTTGCAAATTTCATGTGAATAAAAGCGGATCTTTAAAATTTACAGCGAAAACAGTGAAAGAATGTACTACTCAGGATAGGAGGAAAGTATAGGTGTAGGTAGGTATTTTTTCGGATGATAAGTTTTGAAGGGTACTACTAGTAGTTAAAATGGCATGAGATGATTGTTTTATATCTGACGAATTAATTTATATTGAAGGGAGGTCATGGATACCAACACTGCCTTGGATATTAAGACATTACTCTGCAGTGTGACCAATATATTTGCAAGGAAAACATTATGCGACAAAAACTTAAAACATGAGCGTTTTCATCATCAGGTGATCCACATTTAACTTAAGAAACAGGAGAGATAAGTGGTATCCTAGATGCTGGAGTGCTTTTTAAATTGGGGCGTAAGGAATGGTAAGGCCTACATTAGAAATCAATATTCTTTTGGTAGGTGAAAGAAGCTTGCGTATTTGAATAACTGTTGAATTATCTAAAATGTTTTGATGAGTACGAATAAGACTACTCAGTTGCGATGAAGAAGATAGTTAAATACATATATGTCAAAACGGCAAACAGGTGTATGTTTTCAAAAAACTTTTGATAGTGTAAAAAATATATTTTATATCAGCTAAGTACTTTCAACACATAACGTGCCATCATCAGAGCTTCGTCCTCTTAAAATACCTTCATAGAAGAGCAATTGCTTAACAACACAAAACAAAACATGAATACTGGGCAAAAGCCACAGATATAGGGTAATAATCCTTTACAGTGAATAGAATCACATCTAAATTCTTTTTCACACAGCTGATCTGCTGTTCACGTGGGCTCAAAATGGTCTGACTTAGCCATGTTGTCTTTATAAATTAATAAAAGAATTTAGATGTGATTCTATTCACTGTAAAGGGTTATTACCCTATATCTGTGGCTTTTGCCCAGTATTCATGTTTTTTGTTGTGTTGTTAAGCAATTGCTCTTCTATGAAGGTATTTTAAGAGGACGGAGCTCTGATGATGGCACGTTATGTGTTGAAAGTACTTAGCTGATATAAAATATATTTTTTACAAACTATCAAAAGTTTTTTGAAAACATACACCTGTTTGCTGTTTTGACCTATTTAGAAGTGTGTACAAGTCTTACAGTCTTTTCCAATTACTTAATTAAATACATATATGACCATGGGAGATTCTAGACACGAAGTGTACTTTTTTAGGGGTAACAATACTACCTACTGTTTTAATTTAATCAAATTGGGCACAAAAGGCATGAGGATCGCTTGATCTCGAGAAGGCATAGACAATGGAGCCAAGGGAGGCAATTTTGTAGAGGTAGCAGCCAGTGGTGTCATGGTGTGGGAACGCCGTTCCCACACTGGTTAAGAAAAAAAAAATAAATAAAGAATTTAGCTTTTGTCAAAAATTAGCAATGCGTTCCGGCACTGCGTTCCGGCACTGCTAATTTTGCCATGACACCACTGGTAGCAGCTGCATAAGATTTGGGAACGCAAGTGTACAAACAAAAAAATATACCTGTAATCAATATTGCGCCACTTGTTCTATTTATGCATATTTAGATTATTTAAAGGTTTTTACTTTTAGTAGCTAAATTATGCCTACTTTGTAAGCGGCACTAATGATGGAATTGTCATTCCGAAAACATTCTACAATGTAGCCCGAAAAGGCTTTTTTATTATAAATATACCTTTTATAAAGGTTTTTTAATACATTTTTATTATTCGTGTTTTTGCGATCCCTAGCTAAGAATTACATTTTAATACTTCTTTTGTTTAATCTGCACTTACATATACCTATACAATACTACACGTTTCCCTGTAACTTTGCAAGCTCTTTTGTTCGACAAGTTTTACATTTCCTTAGAACTTGAGCTAACAGCAAACGAGTTCCAACATTAATGTAATTTTATTGTAGCAAGCAATACGGAAACTTTTGTTATTAATGTATAATATCTAAACGTGACTTTAAGTTTGAAACTTATTACGCCGTAACCTCTGCGGCAGAATGTGTTAATATTGCCAAAAGAACCAATTTAATAGGCGCAGCAGTGTAATATTTTTAAAAACGCAATTATATTAGCAGAGTAATGCATTGTTATTGCTTAAGAGTGAAATATAGTTCAGTACGAAAGATAAAATAAGACATATAGGCCTGAATCCCGCGCACCAAAAAAAGTTTATTAATATCAACCTAAACATTTGTTAATGACTTAACGGTGTCTAGTCTTAGCCCGATCAAAGGACAATCTGACCCCAAAAAAAATAAAGGAAGGATGAAAATTTGACTATAGATAGTTGAAATTGTCTATTATCATATAAGAAAAAGATTACAATTCTACATCCCCTCCATCTTAAAAAGAATGGAGGGGAATACCCCCCTCGCGAAGATGAAAAATACATTCAAACGGGACCGGAATTGGATAAAATGACTAATTCCAAACAACTTTTTTTCTATAGAGTTTTTTTCACTAAGTCAATATTTTCGAGTTATCTGCGAGTGAATATGTTCATGATTAACAAAATAAATCATGTTTTAGACGGTTTTTCGGAGATAACTCAAAAAGTAAGTATATAAGCGAAAAAAATATTCTTAGCAAAAATATAGCCCATAAAAACTGAAAAAAATGGTGTATACATGAGGTCCGTATAACCAGTAGAAGCAGAGTTGCAGCTAATGAAAAGTAGGTTCTTCTTCGTCAGATTCCAAATCGAATATTTCAATGTGAAATAACCCAAAAATGGAGCACTTTTATGGGAAAATTCATATTAACTTTTTTAAAGTGTTTAAGAAAAGGTTTACTTTTGTTTTTTAACAAAACTTGTAATATTAAAAGTAAGTGAATTACGCTCAAAATATTGTTGGTCCCTTTAATTTTTGGTAAAAAATCGCGAAAATCACCCCCTAATTAGCATCACATATAAATTTTAACACTACCACTTCACAAGTTACTTTGTCTATGTATTATTTATATGATCTGTGTTTCATCGGTTCAAAGTGCTTCGTTTTGAAAAAGCTGTAGTTAAAATGACTTGAACGAGTAACTAATCACGAGTTTAGGCAAATTTTGAACAGCCATAGCATAACCAATTTTTGTCTAACTATAAAACACAAAATCAAAAATATCCAGAAAAGCAAAACGTATATTTTATTACTTTTTGAGGTTTTTGGTATTCCCAATTGTTTTTAAGTTAACTTCATAAACAATTAGGATATGTTTCAAAATTAAAATAAAAAATGTTTTAATTTGTACGTAATTTTTTGCAAAACTGAGCACCTTGAACCAATGAAACTTATAGATAATATAAACAATACATAACTAAAGTAACTTGTAAAGCGGTAACGATTAATTTTATTTGAGAAGCTAATTAAGAGGTGATTTTCGCCATTTTTTTACCAAAAAATAAAAGGGAACAACAATGTTTTGAGCGTATCTCACTTACTTTTAATGTTAAAAGTTTTCTTAAAAAAGAAAGATAAACCTTTTTTAAACACTTTAAAAAAGTTGTAATTAATTTTCCCCGAAAAGCGCTCCGTTTTTGGGTTATTTCACATTGAAATATTCGATTTGGAATTTGACGTAGAAGAACCTACATTTCGTTAGCTGCAACTCTGCTTCTACTGGGTCTCCAGACGTCACGCATACTCCATTTTTTTCAATTTTTTGTAAGCTATATTTTTACTAAGAATATTTTTTTTCGCTAAAATATTTACTTTTTGAGTTATCTCCGAAAAACCGTCCAAAAACATTTTTTTTTTGTTAAAAATGAACACATCCACTCGCAAATAACTCGAAAATTATTGACTTAGTAAAAAAGCTCTATAGAACAAAAGTTACTTAGAATTAGTCATTTTATCCAATTCCGGACTTATTTTGAACGTATATTTTTTCACCCCCGAGAAAAAATTTTTCACCCCGTATTTTCCAATTGTTGTAAAATGGAGGGGATGTAGAATTGTAAACATTTTCTTATATATTAATAGACAATTTCAACTATCTATTCCCAATTTTTCATCCTTCCTTTATTTTTTTGCGGGTTTTCGTAAAATTTTGGTTCCCTGATGGGGCTATCTTACAGACTTTGATGTATGGGAACACTGGAACAAGGGAAGTTTTAATTGTGGAACAGGTTAAAAATTTGGAACGTCAGACTACGAAAACGTCCCACGTATTTTGTCGGACAGAACTTTCAGTTGATATGTTACCCTGTCATTAAACTCTCATGCAAAAATTAGACTGATATGTATCACCAACTGGGCATTTTAATAAGTCCGACACGTAGAACATGTCAAATGACGAATTATGTTGGTAATAGGTAGCAATCTGATTTTTGCATGAGAGTTTAATGAAAGGGTAAGAAATCAATTGGAAGTCCTGTCCAACAACATACGTGGGACGTTTTCGTAGTCTGACTGTTCCAAATTTTTAACCTGTTCCACAATTAAAACTTCCCCTGTTCCAGTGTTCCCATATATCAAAGTTTGTCCGACTAGACACCGTTAAGCTATTAACACATTTTCAGCTTACTATTAATCTACTTTGTGTTCGTACGCGGGATCCAGGCCTGATAGTCTTTTAGTTATATCTGAATAACTAAAAACTGCTTTTACTTTTATTTAAATTCCTGACTTGATTTTTACAAAGTCCTCTTTACCATTTTTTAATTTCTGTTTAAGGACTTACATTTATATCCTCACTTTACTTATAGACCGGGAGATATTATACAGAAGTTCAGCCACGATTTTCTAAGTCCTGCCTTTTGCAATACTGGAAGGGTAGACGATGTACTTACAATCTGTGGAAACATCCACACATTTCATGTGACATTTTCCTGTAAAAATTAGATTTTCCCAAAAAATAAAAATAGGGTTTTGCGGTGAACTTCTAAGTCCTGCCATATCCTAGATAGACAGGATACTATCGATTTTATGAAGAAAATTTTTTGGGCAGGAGAGTTGGCAAACGGGGTAACGGAGTATATTTATGTGTATACAAACATGTAAGGAAAATACTGAAATTTTCATGATTTTCTAGTTCCTGCCAACTAAATAAACTAAACATATTTATTTCAAAATGATCAAAAACAATATTGGCATGTCGTCTCCTAATGTTTAAGTATACTTGTCCCTTGAAAAATTCTGCGGAAAATTTTCACCCTGATTCCGTGATTTTCTTAGTCCTGCCTTTAAAAATTATAATACTCAAATACAATCAATACCTTTTCGGTACTCGGCAGGAAGGTTAAACGGTTCTTGTAAGATGGCAGGAGTCCTAGATTTGTAACAAAATTCGTGAAAAAGTCAACGATTTTCTGAGTCATGCCATTTTACACATGTTTCAAGAATTTTAATATAAGTCTATTTACAAAGAGGCATGATAGTCTTATGGTTATTTTGTATACAGGGTGGGGCATTAGTGTGACAAAGTCCAATTACTCGTTTGTCGTAAGATATACGAAAAAAGTTATTTAGGTAAAACATGGGCCACAGATAGGACTATGATTTAACAGTATTTTCTAATATACAGGGCTACCCGTTTTCACAGGGTGACACAAATTAATATTTTTTTAAATGGAATACCCTGTATATTTTTACATTTTTGGATTCTACTCGATGTTTTTTTTAATAAATTATAGTGTTTTGAAATATTATACGAGGTAGTTTAAAATATAATTACGTTTTTTTGTTAATTTTGTAGGAACATTCACACCCTATACATATTGTTAGTGATTTGATATCCAAACTTCTATTAATTTATGTTTAAACGATTTTTAATATTGTCTAATATTGTCAGTTATGAATAGTATACCAAAATGTTTAATTTTAGTATACGGGGTTGGTTGAAACTCGGAATGGGTATTTTCTGAGTTTTCTTAAATGGGACACCCTGTATTTTAGTATTATAATAAAATGATATTTTATGGTACCTTTTTATTTGTTAAGCATTTTCTATACCATATTTATATATTAATTTCGGCAGTAAATTGATACAGACAGGTTAGTCAGGTGGTTTTTGGGATTTCTGAACAAGAATGTCACATTAGAACAGATCTTTACCTAGTGCTCGGTGTGACTAATATACACGCCATATTCTTAAATTTCCAGGCTTTCGGACACTAAAGTGATGCAAGTAGATTACTCGAGGAGTGTTGTGGTTGTTGAACATGAATACGCCTTCAGAATCGACCTTCAAAACTCTCTAAATTCGAGATCAGTCACCCTGGGCACCAGGTGCTCCGAGGGTCGGTTGTAATGTCATATTCTTCCCTAGGGCGAGCCGCACACCAACGAAACATGAAACGTAAAACATTAAACATGAAACGTAAAACACGTTTCATGAAAATAAAACACGGCTAAACCAATCTTAAAGCCGCCTACCAATGAAACGAGTGTGATTCATGATCATAAAACATTTTTATTTTCGGAGAGTCGCATAAATGGCCCGACGTCTATTTGTTAAGCAGTGTTTAATTTCCATGAAACGTGATTTACGTTTCATGTTTCTTTGATGTGCGGCCTGCCTAATGGAGCTAAAGCTCTTTACAGATGGAGCGTTGTAATTAGTTTTTTATATCTCCAGAACACTTCCAATTCGAAAGACAAAAACTGGTCCGCCTTTTTTTCTTCCAGAGATAAATCGATTCCATCAATTGCGAATCTCTAGTACCGGTCATAGGAATCTTTTTTGTCTTTCCCTTTTAGGTATTTTTGACACTAGAATATTAAATTGTGAGGTATTCTAGTACTAAAAGGTACTCCTGCTTTAAGTCAGTAGGATGCTCGGTTTTCTGGAAAAATCCATTTTAAAATTTTTCGTTTGTTGAATTTGAAAAAATTTAAAAAAAAATTAAAAAAAAACGGTGTATTTGCTGATTTAAAGCAAGAGTAACTTTTAGTACTAGAATACCTCATAATTTAATACTCTACTCTCAATAATGTCTAAAAATTTAAAGACCAATAAGTTATGAGATAAAAATATCCATTGATCTACCCAAGACGGATGCCTATGACCAGTACTAGAAATTCACAATTGATAAAATCGATTCATCTCTGAAAGAGAAATAAACGTAGCAGTTTTCGTTTTCCTAAATAGAATTTTTCTAAATTCTTTTAAACTCAAAAAACCAAAAAACGAAAAATGTTTCAAATCGATTTTTCTAGAACACTGCTTATTCTTCTGAGTTAAAGCAAAAGTACCTTTTAGTACAAAACTATCCCAGAATTTAATAATCCAGTCTCAGAAATGGTTAAAAGTTAGACAGAAAAGTTATTCGATAAAATATCCGTTTCCGTACCCAAAATGGACCGCTATGACCGGTACTAAAAATTGACAATTGATAATTGACATTTGACAATTGACCTCTGGAAGATAAATAAGTGTACCCGTTTTCGTTTTTCCAAATAAAAGCGTTCTGCAGCTATTTTAGGAACTAATTACAAGACTTCGATATGCTTCTTCTTAGACGAAGCATATCGAAGTAGAGGTCGTCCGCCAACCAGATGGTCTGATGACATCAGACGGATCGACAGAAACTTGATGCAGACAGCACAGAACAGAAATGCATGAAGAAGACTGAGGGAGACCTATATCCAGCATTGGATAGATCCGGGTTGAATTATGACGATGATGAATTACAAGACGCCATATTTAAAGAGCTTTAGCTTTCCACGGAAGCATTTTTTAACTAGGTGAATTGAGTTAAATTTTCTTAAAATTATCTGAGGAATCTCCGGTTTTCGTTTGTCATGAGAGCTTCTGGATACCCTGTATAATATAATGGGTAGGTAAATTCCCTACTATAACCAATAAATTGTAAAAATTGTTTATTTACTTTTATTGCGTTTACTTAGATATGATCTAATCACTTAAAATAAAGATGTTACAGTTTGCTATTAGATTTGAAAAGTGTGTAAAAATTCCGAGACATTATTCAGGAAAATAATATTTAATAGGATACGATTGTTTTAATGATATACAAATTAATTTTTGTATTATTCATCCTAGCGGTAATCCTGCCAAGTTGTAAACGATTTTAGATTAGTGTTTTTAAGCATACTCGGCATGGTATGACTCAGAAAATTGTGGTGATATGAATATGTTTGTATAACACCCTGAAATAATTTTAAAGACACACAATTTAATTTTTTTATACGAAATAACTATACAACCATCCTGCCTCTCTGAAAATAGATTTATATTAACCTTCTTGACTTAGAAAATCGTGTAATTTTCCACGAATTTTCTTACAAATTTTTTAACTGAATATAGTAAAAAAGGTGTAACTAAACATCCTGCCATTTTGAATAGTGTCTACTGAAATTATTTATTTTATAACAAAATTTATTTTATGACTTAGAAAATCACGGAACCAGAGTGAAAATGTTATACAGAATTTTCCAAGAAACAAGTGCAGTTAAACATTAGGTGACGTCATGCCAACATTTTTTTTGGTCATTTTGAAATAAATATGATTAATTTATTAAATTGGCAGGACTTAGAAAATTATGAAAATTTCATTATTTTCATTACATGTTTGTATATCTGTATGCTCCATTAGTCCGTTTGCAACCGTCCTGCCCAAAAAATTTTCTTTATAAAATAGATAGTATCCTGTTATTCTATGGATACGGCAGGACTTCAAAATTCATCGCAACTCCCATTTTTTTTTTCATGGAAAATCTAATTTTCACAGAAAAATGTCACAGGAAACCCGTGAATTTTTCCACAAATTTTAAGTACCCCTTCTAACTTTCCAGTATTGCAAAGGGCCGGACTTCTGTTAATATCTCCCGGTTTATTATCTTCGCATATCTAGTTCCAGTCTGGTTGTTGATTGAACACCATTTTACTGTCCGATTCATTCATTGTCTCTAACATTTCATCGAATGTTAGGCTCAGGGTGTATCTAGTTCTTATTTCCTTTATTCCTAGTCTACCGGTGATTCCCTGAACTAAATTTTTCTCAAAGTTCCTACCTTTATCACCCTGTATCTCCAAATGTAAGTACTTCAAATGGACAGATGTAAAATCTTTTCCAAAGTTAAATTTTGTTTTTCTGTGTCCTATTGTCGAGTGATCAATGTTATGCCTATTTTGGCTGGGTTTAGATTTTTTTAGGTTTAGTCTGAATTCAGTAACAACTGGATTTTGATCAGAAGCTTCATCAGCATCAGCATGCATGAATTTACTGTTAAAACAAATAATTTTGGCTCTATCTATATTTATTCTTTAAAAAATTGGTTCTGAGAAGAAAAATATTTGTTAACATATTATATGTTTTATTGGACATGAAAGCTGGACATGTAACTAGGAGCGATCTAAACAAATGGCACAGTAAAATTCTAACCTGGAGACCATATCAACACAAAAGATCCAGATATTGTTCTGAAACAATGTTTTTGTGGCATTGTAGACCAGGGCGCATCTGTAAAAATATTGGTACATTTGGACGTTGAGAGGTGACCCAAATTTTTTTGCAGAAATTGCTTCAAAATAAGTCAAATAATAATATTTGAGTTCTCCTCCCTCTCAGAAAGGTCCGGAACATTGTTTAAATAATCAAAATGTCAAAAAATTAAGGAAAAATTCGATTTTTTTCTTGGTTTTTTGATTATAACTTTAAAAGTATTCATTTCCGAGAAAAGTTGTTCTCATATTAAAGTTGCGTAATTAAATTTCCTACAAACAGAATTGGTTAGAAATTTAAAAAATAGTCACCCTTGTTGCAAAATAGCAATAATTTTGAAAAAAACATACATTTTACGTTTTTCAAGCATTAATGCTACACTTACGACTTTCATATTTCACCCTGAAAAACTTTATGATATAGTAAAACAATACTGTAAATTTCATTAAGATCGGTTCAATAGATTTTGCAAAATAAATTTTGCAATCCAGCTTTCGCTTTTTTTTCGTATAGGAGTGTACTGTACCTTTCATTTGCAATTTTGCAAAATTAAAGTCGATTAACACCACGGCGTCAGGAATTTTTTAAATAAACATTAATTATTGGTGCTACGCGCAGGATAGCGGATAGTTTGCTCTGATTGGACATTCCAATGACCTTTGATAATGATTGTTACATTTTAATTTTTATTACATTTCGATATAAATAAATAAATTTGTTTATTGCAAAATAAAAACACATACTCTATCCTCTGAAATAACACTTTTATTAGCAAAAATTTTCTTTGTTCATATAATTTTAACTTAAATAAGAAAAGTTTATTTTTTTTAAACATATGCAATTGTTTATACAATATTTCACAAACAATAATAAAATTAGTTTGATTTTTGTGGAATTAAAATATTAAAATACAGCAAAATATAGAGTAAGAAAACAATATATTAGATAAAGATTGGAAGACATTTTGGTGGAAATCCACTTGCGTGAATCGAACACCGCTGCCTGCGCGTAGCACCAAAAATTATTGTTACACTTCTATAAGCAAAAAAAAAATTTCAACTTGCTATCTGCTTTATTTTCAGTTCTGTAACATTTTGAAAAAATGATTTTTTTGCGAAAGCTGGATTGCAAAATTTATTTTGCAAAATCTATTGAACCGATTTTAATAAAATTTACACTATTGTTTTACTGTATCATAAAGTTTTTCTGGGTGAAATATGAAGGTCCTAAGTTTAGCACAAATGTTTGAAAAACGTAAAATGAGAATACTTGTTTTTGTATGGTTTTTTCGCAATTATTGCTATTTTGCAACTAGGTTGACCATTTCTTAAATTTTTGACCAACTCTGTGTTGTAGGAAATTTAATTACGCAACTTTTATTTCAGTACAACTTTACTCCGGAAATGAATACTTTTAAAGTTATAATCAAAAAACGAAGAAAAAATCGAATTTTTCCTTCAATTTTTGACATTTTGATTATTTAAACAATGTTCCGGACCTTTTTTAGAGGGAGGATAACTCATATATTATTATTTGATTTATTTTCAAGCAATTTCTGCAAAAAAATTTGAGTCACCTCTCAACGTCCATCTCAAAACAGATGCGCCCTAGACTATTGTTGTAATTAACTATTCTAATTGGGAAATAAGCCAAAATTTAACTTGAAAAAATAATTTTATTTATATTTTGACTTCCACTTCGGACGTCGTCGTCAAAATACAAAATATTAATAAACCAAGCAAAAATGTTTTTGCTTATTAATAAACTCTTCTAATAATTTAATTTAATCTGACCCATTTATACCGACAATTCAGACATACATTATACCTACATTTTAAAGTAGAAGACTTTAAAATGATATTGCCAATATTTCTGAGCTGCATTCCTGGGACGACTTTATTGAAAGATAGATATTCGATTGCATGAAATCAACTTTAACGCAAGAACATCCGTCACAAAAAAACCATAGCATGTGATCTGTCTTTAAAAACAACCACATGCAATGGTGACAGTAAAATTCTCTGTGAAAAAGCTATTGAATCACTAACCGAGAATTTTATTGTCACCGTTGCATGTTGTCTTTTTTAAGACAGATCACATGCTATGGTTTTTTGTGACATATATTCTTAAGTTAAAGTTGATTTCATGTAATCGACTGAATTATCTTTCAATAAAATCATCCCAGGAACGCAACTCATAAATGTTGGCAATATCATTAATTTTAAAGTATTCTACAAAACTGACACCAAATAGCACAAAACAGAGAAGAGTGGAAACTTATAGGGAGGCATTTTTCCAGGAGTGGATGCAAACAGGCTGAACAAGAAGAGACTTTAAAATGTATAATACATATCTGAATTGTCAATATGAATAAGTCAGATAAGATAATAAAAACCTTATCTTGTAAAAGGTATATTTAAAATCCCTAAAAAGAGCTGTATCACAACAAAACGTTTTCAGAATCAATATTCCATCATCAGTGTTATCACCTAAAATAAGTATAACTCTATTAGTAAAACAAACGTGAGGTTAAATTTTGACAAAGGTAAAAAAGTGAATAGATATTTACAGGTTTACATGCTTTAAGCCACCGAACTGTACGGGTAAAAACACTTAAATTGGTTTCAAACAGTTGGGGTTACATTATATTATCCGATTTTAAAGAATGTTAAAAATATTTCCACATTAACTCTTGGCATCACATGACATCAACCATATTGGTTGGGAAATTGTAGGTGGAACCTTACATGGCGGAGTTTAGGTGAGAACTGACCGGAATGGCCCCCTGAAGGATATCATCACTAGATTGACACCGTACCTTGACAGAATGTAATAATATGTGTAGTTACTTCAGCCAAAAGAATTTAAATTTTTTGTTAATATTTAAAATAATAACAGTAGTGAAACAATTTGTTGGGATTAAAATTAATCTACCCTGAACAAGTATGATGGATAAAAGTTTAAAATTGTAGAATCAAACAGAAGTTAATTAATACTTTCTTTAGGGTAGGCAATTATCATAGCATAGGATTGAAAATTATAAATGTGTAAATACAGAGTTGTACTTTCCTAAGATATTAGTTAAGCTGATGTTATGAGCTTAATAGTTGGTGTAATTTATTGATATATGGATCCAACAAAATATACAAAAGATGATATATATTTTGTTTGGCTGAAGAAATATGTAATACTAGATGTGAATGTAAATAAAAAAAGTAGTAATGAGGAGGCTGAGAAATCCAGAGACCCGACATCAAAGTATCTGGAGATGAAATAATAAGCAACGATGGGACAGGGAGGATATAAGGTTATTAGTGTGTTAGGGTTTGCTCACTACGGAGAGCAATGGATTGTATCCTCGCTCCGACTCTTGCTCCCTGGTATTTATATTCGTGAAATCTCGCATTTAAAATAATGTATTTATTTTACATAGTGATCGAAAGTATACTATCGATCGCTATGTAAAATAAATACAATATTTCAAATGCGAAAATTCACGAATATAACGAACATAAATACCAGAGAGCAAGGGTCGGAGCGAGGATACAATCCATTGATCTCCGTAGTGAGCACAGCTTAAGAAAGGAAAAAGAAGTAGTGATGAAAGAAGAGATGTAAGTTGATATTGGTGAATTTGGTCTGTTACAGAAAATTAGAATGTGAATGAGGTTTAAATGAGTGTAATAAGTCATAAGTATAACTTATCGAAAATGTGGTTTACAGTCGAAGGGTAAATGAAGATGTATATGTGAATATGAATGGATGAATAGTGGATATCTTGACTATGAGAAAAGTTGGCGATGTAATGGAATGAAGTCTCGATTAAACGAAACATGACGGTTAACGCAATAAAGGATATTTTGTTTTTCGTTGACTACTTCTAGGTCCTTCTGAGGAATGTTGTGTAAAAAGGAGACGTCTTCTGGGATGTTGAGAGTGTGTTTTTTTGTTTAAAATGTTGTGAGAAATTGGAAGTGTTCTCTCTTTTGGTGTGTTCTAGAGAACGAGAAGCTAGTGATCTACAAGTTCTACTTATATGTGTGGCATCACAATCAGAGCATTGTAATTTATAGACCCCAATACGATTCATGTAATGAATAGGGTCCTTAGAATTAGTAAGACACTGTCCTAGATTATTAGGGACTTTTAAAGAAATATGGATGTTATGAACTGCCCCTTTTAAGAGATATTTAATGTCTCCAGTAAGACGCTCATGGTGATAAGGTAAGGAAGCATAGATGGGTTTGATGGTCCAGTCTCTGGGGAATGCAGTCTCTGTCAATACCCAAAGGTATCTCTTATGAATGATTTTGTTTATGAGATTGGGGTCATAGCCGTTATTGAATGCTATTTCACGTAAGATATTGAGTCCGTTATTGTAGTTAGATGGAGATAAAGGAATGGTTTCTAACCGATGTACATAGCTGTGAAAGGCTGAATGTTTTTGTGACATAGGGTAGTTGGAAAGTATTGGTATGACATGATGACAGATAGGATAATATTATTATATGAATTTTTAATGAGCAACACAAACAAAATTTGTTTTGTATCCTGAGAGGTATTTTGATAATGATTTTCGAAGTGGAAATCTGGTAGTCAGGTAAACCTAATTTGAGAGTAAAATGGTGGCTTATTTCCACGAAAAGATCAAAATTGCATTAAGAGCGCAGGCGCAAATATTTTAGGGCTATCCCTACTTTCTCTTTCTTCACATGGTAAATTACGTGTAGTAAAATTCTCACTGGTTATGGATAATATGTACATAAACATTACTCGACAATGACATTGTCACCATTAACTTAAAGATGACCTTTAAATGTTCTTGGATAAGTGTTACTTGTATAATCGCTGAAATTAATAATTCAATTAATTAATAATGTTAATCATATTATGATCAGTTTTTGACTCACTATGTATCCCGTGAATAAATTAATTTATATACTATAGAATAAAGACTAGTAATTACCTAATCGAGAAAAGAGGAAAAGTGATAAACTGATTTTTTTAATGATATATTGCTACTATGAAACGCTTAGATAAATTTTGAACAACAAAATACTTGGACCACAAAATATATCCTGGTGTAGTCTCTGCTTGGGATCTTCCATAAAGAATAAACAATAAATAACTTTTTAATCTAATTTCACGTCTTAAATCAATTATTTATCAAATACACTCTCAATATTATTTAATAAACAACTCAAAATATTTCTGAAGCCTTGTCAAATATATAAAATTGTCACTGTCTTGTCAGCACATTATGTTCGACTGAGTGCGTTGTATGACAAAGATAGTGAATTTTCGACTTGAAAAATATTAAGACGGACATGGTGTTAGTTTTTTTCAAATCCTAAAAAAACTAATAAATATTTTAAAAAAATTTAAACGCAGAATGAAAAAATAAATTATTACCGAGGGTCGAAAGTCCCTTAGAATAAATAAAAACTTTCTTTTGAATGCGAGATTTTCCCGACTAAATTTTCCCGAAGTTATTCACCTATGTAGCCTATTTTATTAAAATAAACATTATAGAAGTTTTCAGGGACTTTCAGTTCTTGGAAATAACGTAATCTTTCATTCTGCGTTTAGCTTTTTTAAAAATACTTATTAGTTTTCTCAGGATTCGACAAAAAAAAAAGAATGCATTTAAATGGCATTGGAGCCGAAAGTTTGCGCCTATACCCTTAAGATGCCACACGAAAATAGCTTCACAACAATAATTTGTTTACCTACAAATTACCCACTGCAAATACAGTATTTTCCAATAGTGGAACAATATCCCCTAAACTAGATGAATTGCTTCTAAAAGCGCACGGTTTGTTTGTTTATCAACTTCAAACGGAATTTGACGCAGTATCTATACCATTCTGCTAGTTGATCAAAGTTCCCTCAAAACATCTGTCTGCTCTACTTGAAACAATTACAAGTTTCAAAATATCCTCGCCGAACTAAACTCAAGAAATAAAAACAAAGGACTGGCGGACTCAAATTTTAGTAATACTCAAACGGGAACTTTCTTTAAGTGTTTCGTATTGAAAACTTTGAATAGTTCTTTAAGCTAAGAAATAAAAGTTAACATGTTACGGGCGCTCATAAAAAATGTTTGTGTTCTACCAACATTGAGTGTATAAAAAAATCAATAGATAAATATCCGATTTCAATTTAGTTTTTTTAAATACATATAGGGCAGACAAGGAGGGTATTTGGTTCCGAATTCTATCCTACTACATTGATTTACTTGATATTTTCACAGTAACTGGGGAATAGCTCAAGAAACAGTCTACAGTCTACCCTATACAAGGTGTCCAGAAACTCTACCGTTTTTAAGACAATTCAACTCAATTCAGCTAGACCGAAAATTCTTCCTAAGGAAGCTAGAGCTCTTTTAAGATGGCGTCATGTAATTAGTTTTTCTTAAATGCCTCCAGAATCGTTCTAGTTAGAAAAAGGAAAATTGGTACGCATATTAACCTTCCAGAGATAAAGCGATTGCATGTAATGCGAATTTCTAGTACCGGACATAGGCGTCCGTTTTGGGTAAGGCCACGGTTATTTTATCGCATAACTTTTGTGTCTTTAACTTTTAAGCATTTTTTACTCTGGATTATTAAGTCGCGAATTATTCTAGTACTAAAAGGTACTTTTGCTTTAAGTCGGTAGGACACACCGTTTTCTAGAAAAATCAATTTAAAAATTTTTCGTTTTTTGAACTTAAAAAAGAATTAAAAAATTTTTCAAAAAAAAAACGGTGTATTTTACCAGCTTAAAACAAGAGTAACTTTTAGTACCAAAATACCTCATAATTTAATAATCTAGTGTCTAAAATGCTTAAAAATTAAAGACAAAAAAGTTATGGGATAAAATAACTATTGTTGACCAATCCAAAACGAACGCATATGACCGATACTAGAAATTCTCAATTTATGAAATCGATTCATCTCTGGAATATAAATAAAAGTACCAGTTTTTGTTTCTCTAAATAGTTTTTTTTTTAATTTTTTTTTCAAATTCATAAAACAAAAAATTTTCAAATCGATTTTTTTAGAAAACGGTGTCTATCGACTTAAACCAAGTGTACCTTCTAGTACTATATACTTACATATACTCTATACCTTACAATTATCTAATAATATAGAGTCAAAAATACGTAAAAACTATATACAAAAAATTATGCCATAAAATAACCGTTACCCTTCCCAAAACGGACGCGTATGACCGGTATTAGAACTTCGCAATAGATTTAATCGATTTAACTTTGGAGGAAAATATGCGTACCAATTTTCGTTTTTCTAAATAGAAGCGTTCTGGAGGTATTTAAGAAGAACTAATTAAAAGACGCCATCTTCAAATAGCTCTAGCTCCCTTAGGAAGCATTTTCGGACTAAGTGAATTAGGTTAAATTGTCTTAAAATTTTCTGAGGAATCTCCTCTCTTCGTTTGTCGGTAGAGTTTCTGGACACCCTGTATACCATGGCGCTTTTATCTTGAGGGCGATTCCCACCACTTCCCACCACTAATTCTAAGCAAAAACTATTCTATAATTTTGTTTGAAAACTCAATACTTTTTGAGTTATTCGTGGTTGAAAATTGACCATTTTCATTGAAAAGTAACACCTTTTATGACGATTTTTTGAGAATACCTTAAAAATTATGCATCTACATACCTAACTAAAATAACTATAAAATACATGTTTGTAGCTTATAAAGAAACAAACAGATTCGTTCCTTTATAAATCTTCTATAACCAAAAGAGGTATGGTGGGTGAACAGTTTGTTTTTTAGTGCATGCTCAAATCGGTTGATTGAACTTGAAATAACAAAGAAATGATCGATTTTAGGTGTTTAATGCTGCTAATACCTTTTATAGTGCCTGAAAAAACCTTTAAAATGAGCAGTATTAATATTGTAGATTAAATTCAAACTAAGCGAGATATGCTGCAAAAAAATGTATTTTTAGAAAAAATAAGAAGTATATTTAACCACTCCTCCACCAGAATTTAAATGGATCGTTTTCCTTCTACAATACCTTTTATTGTAGTGTTATTTCTATGTTCAAAAAGTTGGACGGGTTTAAAATGAATGGTTTTTGAAAAAAATAAGGTTAAATTAGAGAGCGTACTTTTAAATTCCCTTAAAAATCTTCCTTTTTCTTTATGTAACTTGAAAATAATAAGAGATACGAAAAAAAGATACCATACAAAAACGTAAGAATTTTTGGATAAAAACTTTTTTACTGTTCTTCACAGACAGAGAAATCAACTCAACCACCCACATGCTAGTGGTATAGTTTGGTATAGATATATGATGCTTTGAGGTATATCTTTCTTAAAGTTCACCCATCACCAGGGTTTAATATATATCACCACGCCAATGTAAGGCTTTTAGTCGGCATTTTAAGGGTTTTAACCCACGTATTTTTGGTGGCTTAGCATAGAGAGCCAGCTTAGAACACTGATGATGCTCTCTTTAGAGCGAAAACGTTCTGTTTTTTAATGTGGCCCTTTATTGGAGTTTTCAAATAAATATACCTCTTACACAGAAGATCTTTTTCTTCAATTTTTTCTTTACTTTTTACTTTTTAGTCTTACACTTTTCAAACCTTAAAATATATAGTCATGTTAAAAAAAAGGATGTATATGATAGACACATTTTTTGCATTTATTTCAACATTTGATACATACACTATACATTTTCTGTAATTTCTTGATACATTTCTTAAATCAAAATCATTATTTACACCTATTACAGTTTTCGCAGTCTTTCCATCTCTTCTAATGCTTTACTATTGCACGGTGTAGTCCCTGTTAATTTCCACTCCATCCATTAAGGGTGTGTAACAAACTTTGAATTATTACGCCAAAAACGAATTCTAATGTTAAATGTAGCACGAAACGTCTC
This sequence comes from Diabrotica virgifera virgifera, assembly GCF_917563875.1. NCBI lineage: Eukaryota > Metazoa > Arthropoda > Insecta > Coleoptera > Chrysomelidae > Diabrotica > Diabrotica virgifera. Next base: position 32,337,061 of record NC_065447.1, read on the forward strand.
TACCGGTTTTTTTTCTAAGACTACGTTAAAAACACAAATTTTTTGAATTCGAGTTTTGGTTGAAGTTTCTACATTGTAAAAAACAAGAGAATTTAAGCATTTTCCATTAAAATCGTTTTTTTTTATTTAAAGAATTAATAAGCTTAAAAATTTTTTATTGACTATTCGTGTATTGTTCCCGCGAATGCATGTCTCCAAATTTTCATTTATATGCATTGAAGAAAACACAGTCAAATTAACGTCTAAAGATTTGACCCAAACGTTTGAACTACAGAAAAGCGTTTAAAAAATCTACAAAAAATTTTACAAATAATATTGATATTTCTATGCTTTTACAACAAGAAGTCTTACGTTTATTGGATACGACGCCTAAACAGAGCGTTTACTAGAAATCTAATAAGACTGTAAATCTGTACCAGAATTATCCAATTAGAGGTTAATTGATCACGAGACCGATAAAGCCGACAAAAAGCAAGGGCTGAAGGAAACCTTCATTCGCACTTCACACTTTGCCTAGTGGAAAGGAGGAACGTGGCTTTTCTGATTTTACACCATTACTGATCCCGCTTTACGTAGATCCAGAATATTGCCTTTTATTAGTCTAAACGTTATAAATCAAATAAAATATTTATAGAAAATTATTATTAATATAAACCGCAAAAGCTTGTGCTTTTGCTAAAAAGCACAAGCACAAGGCACCGCTAAAAATTGTGCTCATTTTCAACGAAAATTTTGCGTTTATAAATTCGCAAAGTCTGTTCGTTCGTTCGTGCATCGCCGCTCCTGCAATACTTTGAGCATATTCACCGATGTATTCACATGTAGTTTTACCTTCTGAATCCGAATCTGTAAACGGCATTTCGATATCTCTAACCATCTTCGAGATAACCGACCTCAAATTCTAAAATGTGACGTCACAATCCCTTTTCAAATATTTATTTTTTGCCGACACACTAAATGTCAACTGAAATCGTTACTAGTAAGTAGGCCAGTTTTAATCTGAATTTGTTAAGCTAAGCTTAGGTTATTTACATTTGAGTTTGACACTTCGTGAATATCAAACTAAATTTTAAATTAGATATTAATAAAATATAAATGACATTTGACAGTGAATTTAACTATTATATAAAATGATGATTAAAAATACAATTTGAGAATATTTTGAAAGCAGTAATTTATTAAAAACTTTAAAAATGTTTGTATGAGTATACGGCCTCCCCTTTAATGGGAGTACCTAATAATAAATGGACTGTTCTATTTCCATCTTTTGTTGACGATTCAAATCACTTTACTACTCTTCATCAGTAAAAAGTGTCTTTATTTATTTCACAATACTGAAATTTGTTATTAGGAAATGTTGTTTGGAATAAAAAATTATGTTCTGAATATATGCAATTAGATTATTCTAATGGGAAAAAAATATTTGAAGATTTTTCTCAAATTATGGATACCAACATGATTTTCATTTATAACTGTTTTATTTTTAATTTGACGAAGAAAAGTTATTCTTCATAAATAGCTCTTCATGGTCTAAGATTTATGATGCAACCATCATAATATGAAATTTTATTAATTTTATACGAGGTATATAAAAAATATAAATTTCTATCAAGGGTAAAGTACCCTTATAGTTCACAACATTCAAATTAGAACGGTAGATTAGATTAGAAAAATAGATAGATTAGAAAAATTGCACATTAAAACATAATCTTTAATTCTAAGCAAGTTTTCATAATAGCAATGTTCCATATTATGGATTTACATACGTAAATATACAAAGATTTCGTTATGATTTTACTCGCATTTTCAGCTTGTTAGAGCTGATTTTTCCGCTAATTTTTTTAGTCTTAATTATTTTAGATTTTTTTTTATTCACCCTGTTGGACAAATGGTAATTCAAACTTATTTTCAACGAAAACATTTCGTTTATAAATTCACAAAAGCGTGTGTGTTATTGCGTTGCCGCTCCTGCAATACACAGATCAGATTTATCGATGGATTCTTATGCAGTTTTTTCTTCTGAATCCAAATCTGAAAACGGCATTTCGATGTTTCTAACCGTTTTCGAGGTAATCGACCTCTAAATCTAAAATGTGACGTCACAATCCTTTTTATTTTCTGCCGACACAGTACCAAAGATCTGATACACATAGATTTGGCCAACTCCGAAAAATAGCGCAACGCGGAGCAGTTCGGGTCGGTGGTCTATCTATCTCTCTTTACTGGCGCTTAGCTTTCTCTCTCTAGCATATGATGGCTGCCGCCTCTGTGTAACTGTCGTTCCATTACTCCCACCTCTTGGTAGATACGCACACACTCGCACGACAGACAAAGATAGCTAGACCACCGTACTTGATATAGACGTTACACCCCGATGCATTATTTAGCATATCCCTAGCCAGATCTATTCTTGACATATCTCTGCACACTACACGTTCAGCTGAAATCGTTGCTGTTAAGTAGGCTAGTTTTTTAATTTCGATTTGTTAAGCATAGCGTAAGTTATTTACATTTTAGTTTGACACTTCGCGAATGTCAAACTAAATTTTAAATTAAGTACTAGACATTAAGTATAAAACATCAATGACATATGTGATAGTGAATTTAATTATTATAATAATATAAAATAAATAAGATGTTCAAAAATACAATTTTGAGTATATTTTAAAAGCACTAACTTGTTAACAGCTTTAAAAAGGTTTATACGAGTACACGGCCTCCCCTTTATGATAAATGGACTGTTCCATTTACTATGAAATTAAAATATAATCGGTTCACTAAACTCGACACAACTGGCTAGTGATTTTAGTAGGTATTTTTTTTTTGTTTTTTGCGAATTTTGCCAAAATTGGCAAAGTTACTAGTTACTTAGTAATTATTAACTAATTAGTAATCATTTTTTTTGCCAAATTGTCAAAATTATTGTCTAAAATCAATAGCCAGTTGTGTCTGAGTTTAGCGAACCGACAGTATATGAAATAATATTGTTTGTTATAAAGGAGTATGGTCTGATATGTGCAATTACATCCTTCTAACGGAAAAAAAAAATTGAAGATTTTTCTCAAATTATGGATACCAACAACATTTTCATTTATAACTCTTTTATTTTTAATTTGACGAAGAAAAGTTATTCTTTATAAAAAGCTCTTCATGTTTTAAGATTTATGATGCAACCATCATATCGATGGGTTTTTGACAAAACATCGCAACCGACAAAACGCAAATTTTACAGGAGGCGACTTTTTCTTCTACCGACTTTTCGGTTAATATAATTAAAATTTTGAAACTGTGATAAATTAGTACATAAAAAAAGATAATAATTAAAGAAAAAAAACTGTAATATAACATTCTTTAATTAAATTATGTAGCATACGATACTTTGTGGGACCTTGTCTGTGTAAATTTTAGTTGAAGCTTGTCGCTTAAGATAAACATCGATAGTTTTAAGGTATCAATTTATAAATGAATATTCATAAATAACGTAAGTATCTTAACAGTAAAAATATTATTCATGACAAAAATCGACAAAGAAAAATAAAATTTAATACATAATATATTAATCTGTGACACTCTGATCTTCTTCATCAGTTTCTGCCAATGTGTCAGGAATTTCACTTTTGTAACTTAACTGTTCATATTCTTGCACAAACTCCTGTGGTATGACATGTTTTAGACATAGGTGTATGTGTTTGTTAAAGCTTAAGATGTAATCTTTAAACTGCACTAAATTATTTTGCTTTAGACATGAAATAAACAACTTCTTTTTGAGAAAATTAAGAAAGATAAAACAAATGTAATACAATAACCGAAAAATATCAGTTAAAAAAATGTTTATACAAAGTCATTAAAACTTTTTTCTGTACCTATAACTTGCCTAAATAATAAGCTTAAAAATGTATAAATGTAATTGTTTTTGAGCTCTTGCGCAGTATGTCTGCATAACTTTGAACCTATTGATTACTTTTAATTATTACTTTAAAAAAACTACTGATCAGATATTAAATTTCATTAATTTCATACGAGGTATGTCAAAAAATATGAATCTTGTTCAAGAGTAAAGTAGCTGTATATTTCACAATATCCAAAATTGTTAATAAAAAAGTTGTTTGGAATTAAAAACTATGTTTCAATGTTCGTTCTATATTGACTTCCCTACATTTGTTTCAGGTTTCAGTGAACTTACTACGTTGATATATTTACTACTAAGTTGATATATTTCTGTTGCAAATATAATATTTATGATATTTGCATAAGAACAACTAAAAACCATAGGTTACGTCATTACCAAATTAGTAAATTAGACTTCAAATTCTATGAAAAAGACAATAAACCATAAAAACAAGTATTAAAAACTTACCGCATCTATTGAATAAAAGGATTTATAAAAATTACCACTATTTCCGTTTTAAATTGTTGGAGCGAAATAAAATTTCCACTGAATTTTTACACACTTAAGATAACACTGAGTAATCCTAACGGTCATTTTGGTCATTGAATCTTATCGTAAGCGGCAAAATATGCAAACGTAAACGACAAGATTTATGTCGTTTACCATCAACGTAAACCCATTGGATATTTTAACCGTTTAAATTTTTTATCCTGCAATTAACACCCACGAAATAGCATATACATCCAAAAAGTTTGAAACTAAGAAAGGATTACGACAAGAAGACTCACCATCAAGAATTGCATTCAATCTGACATTGGAAGGATTAATCAGGAAAAGCAGAATAAGCATGCAAGAAACGATATTTAAAAACGGCCACCAATGTATCGGCATTTGCATATGATGTGACACTATTAGCAACAATCAAGAAAGAACTATAAAAGTTACTGAAAAATTAATAACAGAAGTTAAAAAATTGGTACTTAAAATAAATGAAGAAAAGACAAAAGATATGATAATGGAAGAGATAGAAAAAACAAACGAAAGTAACATCGTAGTACAAATAGATGGGGAAAAAACATACTCGTTCAAAAGAGCCAAAGAAATTAATAACCTGGGAGCCAAAATAGATAACAATGGTCATGAGGAGGGGGAGATAAAGGCAAGAATCTCTAAAGGAAATAAAAGGTATGGAGCTTCGCATATTAATGAAATCCAAATACGTATCCAGAAAATCAAATCAGAATTTATAAGACTGTTATCAGACCTACGGTAATATAAGCATGCGGAACATGGATGCTAAAAAAGTCAAAAACAGACCTATTGGAAAGGTGGGAGAAAACTGCAAAGAGCTATATATGGAGGTGTGAAAATAGAAGGTCAGTGGAGAAGAAGAACCAATGAAGAATTGAAAGAACTATATAAAGAGCCAACGATCACGACGACGACTAAAGCACAGAGACTAAGATATTTTTGGTACATCGAGAGAATGGGAAGTAAAAGAATGCCAAAAACGGTATTATTACGAAGACCAATACAAAAGAGAAGGAAAGGCAGGCCAAGGAAAAAATATAGGGTCAGTGTTTAAGAAGATCTGAAGAAAATTAACATTAAGCGAAGGAAAAAACTAACATTGGAGATAAGGAGGTGGAAGGAGGTGGTGAAGGAGTGTATAAAAAGACTAAAGTGTGTATAAATAAAAATAGAATTTAAAAGATTAAAACCAACTATAATTAGAATAAGCTTCTCAAAAGATTATTATAATTATTAAATTAACTCTCCAAAGAACAATGAATAAAGTCAAGATAAACAATACTATAACAGAAAGCTTTGAGGTCAAACAAGGAGTGCGGCAGGGTGATCCATTATCGTCTATAATGTTTAGCATATTACTAGAAAAGGTTATACAAGAAGCAAACATTAATAGAACAGGTCTGATCTACCACAAAAAACATCAGTGCTTGGCATTCGCAGACGATTTGGTAATCTTGGCTAGGAGCAAAATAGAACTTATAGAAATAGTCATGAAACTCGAGGAGAGGGCAGCAACCAAAGGATTGTATATAAATTAAACAAAAATAAAGTATATGGAATGGACAAATAAGCAATTCGTACGGGGGCAATACATAACAATGACAACAGCGAAGGGAACACAGTATAAATTCGAAGAAGTTGAGAGCTTTGAGTACTTAGGAACTGTCTTCACAAGAGATCCTAACTGTGAAGAAGAAACACAAAAGAGAATTATGCGCGGCAACCGCGCTATATTTGCTCTTAATGGGTTGTTAAAAAGTAAAAATATATCACGAAGAGCAAAACTAAGAACTTAAAAGACCGTAATAAGGCCGATAGTAACGTATGCTTCTGAAACATGGGTCACAACAAAAAAAGAATGTGTGTACTTTGTACGCACGTAAGAAGTTATACTTCTATTATATGATTTCAACGAAATCAATATACTTTAAACAGTTTCTCTACTACTTTCCAAAAAATTTTATTAAAACAATACCAAAAATTAAAAAAATAAAAGAATAAAATACACAAAAACACATTGAAAAATGCCACAAATGATTTCTGAACAATAATTGTTGCCAAAAATTTTAATAAATACGTATTTTCTGAAAAAATTTTTATAATAATATACTTATAATCATAAAATCGATAAAAAAAAATAAAAAAATGATATAACTTGCATTGGACTTGAACCTATTTCCCGAGTATCCCGCCGTACGAGAGTCGAAGCGATTTCAAACTGCACCACCTTCGCGTATACGTCATGTGGGAATATAGACAAACTGAACAACTTTTTGACATTTTGTTTATATCAATTTTTATTAGTTTGATTTTTGTCGAATTAAAATACAACAATACATAGAGTAAGAAAACGATACATTAGATAAAAATTTGTAGAAAGTTTGTTCGTAATCAGATTATGTAAATTAAAGCATTGCCTACTAGGGGTATAGCATAGCAAGTACTAGGTAAGAACATTTTTTTTTACATTTTCCGAATAGGTATGAAGATAATTTTTTATTGGAATATAACTGAAACATTTAGAATTACGTACCTGTGGCTTTTCAAAACTATTTAAAAAGTCACTATAATTATAAATTTGATTTTATTTCTGTCCTCACAACAATAAAAACTAATATATTATACAACATTTTTGTTTACCGATAACCTCCATATTGAACCTCCTTATACGGGCTCCAATCAGAGCCCGTATAAAGACTAATACCAAACTGTCGGTGTGCGCATGCGCGCAGATCAATACAAATTAATCCTTAATCTCAATCGCGCCTAAAGAAGTATAACTTCAAAAACATCAAGAGTTGTTATTAGTATGGGAGAGTAAAATGCTGCGCAAAATCTTCGGTGGGAAAAACTTAAATGGACAATGGGTAAGAAGAACAAATAAGGAACTAACTGAGCTCTATCAAGATCCTAACATACTAGCAGTAATTAAGGTGCAAAGACTTAGATGGTTGGGCCACGTGCAGAGGATGATGCCATCTAGAATTCCCAGAATGGTACTATCTAGTGCATTGGCAGGGAAAAGACGAAGAGGAAGACCGAGGTCACGATGGAGTAATGGAGTTAGAAAAGATATGATAAGAATTAACGTAAGGAACTGGGAAAGAAAAGCGACTGACAAAAGGGAGTGGAAAAGAATAGTACATCAAGCCATGTGCCTACTAGCGTAGTGCTTACATATTATTATTATCCAGATTTAGCCATACGGCTCACACTCCCTCTAAGGGGAAAATTGACTCATCCCAGATACCTACGGTATCAAAAAGATTGAGCTCTGGTGGGACTCTTTCCGTGTTTTCGAGCCCTAGGTGACTTGGTATGCAGGTGTATCTCCCAAAAATTTTCGTACACATCTGGCCGTTGCGAGTATATTATTATTATCCAGATTTAGCCATACGGCTCACACTCCCTCTAAGGGGAAAATTGACTCATCCCAGATACCTACGGTATCAAAAGGATTGAGCTCTGGTGGGACTCTTTCCGTGTTATCGAGCCCTAGGTGACTTGGTATGCAGGTGTATCTCCCAAAAATTTTCGTACACATCTGGCCGTTGCGAGTAGTACTGCTTTCTGCATGGTCTTATAGAGATGTTCATTAAGACCCAGCTTTTTTATGCTTTCGAGGAGGGTCTTCGGAATGACTCCAGTAGTAGACATAATAATCGGTATCGTCTGGGTACTTTGCATTCTCCATTGTCTCCGTATTTCAATTTCCAGATCTCTGTACTTGGCGATCTTTTCAGTAAATTTAGTACGTAGATTATTGTTGTTAGGAATCGCCACATCAATGAGGGTTGTTTGTCTCGTTAATTTATTGACTAATACGAGATCTGGTCTATTATGTGCCACTGTTTGGTCTGTGAGCACAGTGCGGTCCCAGTATAGCTTGTAGTTGCCATCCTCAAGCATACTCTCAGGGACGTATTGATAATATGGGAGATGGTCGGTTTGGAGAAGTCCCAGCTTGATAGCTATCTCCTGATGAAGGATTTTTCCCACTGCGTCATGCCGTTCCTTGTACTCAGTTGCAGCAAATGCCTGGCAGCCCCCTGTAAGATGTTGGATGGTTTCTTGGGCTTGACATCCATATCGGCATCTGTCGTTTTGAACATGAGGGTCTTTTATGATATATTTCAGGTAATTTCTGGTTGGTATGACCTGATCCTGAATGGCCAGTAATGAACCCTCCGTTTCAGGGAACATCTTTCCTGATGTCAACCAGTAGTTCGACGCTATATTGTCGACATAATCTTGGCTGACCTCATTGGGATGTCGCCCGTGCAGAGGTTTACCCATCCAGGCGCGCACTTTTTCGTCCTTAGTAAGGTGGTTTATGCGCAGTTCTGCTTCCCTCAGTTTTATCGGTGTTGTGTCATCTACTGCGCAGATAGCGCGATGTAGAGTAGATGTCTCAGCCTGCATCTGAAAATAAGATCTTAAATTAGCAATTTGTTTGTCTAATTGCTCACCTATATCCATAAGTCCTCTTCCTCCTAAATTCCGTGGTAATGTCGTTCTTTCTACTGCACTTTTTGGATGGTGCTTTTGTGCCTTTGTGAGGTGCGTTCTTACTTTTCGCTGAAGATTTTCTATGTCCGTTTTTGTCCACTTAACAATGCCAAATGAAAAGCTAAGCGCGGAACATGCGTAGGTGTTTAGTGCCTTAAACAAATTTCTACTATTAAGGTGTGAGCGAAGTAGCTGTTTTACCCTCCGTATAAACTCAGTAGTTATCTCTGTTTTCATTTGTTTATGGTCAATTCTCCGCGCTTGCTTTACTCCAAGATATTTATACATATCGTTTTCACCCATGGCCTCGATGTTCTGGCCATTTTGCATATCGAATCCTCCGGGTTGTACTTTTCCTCTGACTATATTTAAAATACGGCACTTGTCTAGTCCGAAGTGCATGCTAATATCATTAGAAAAAGTTTCTACAGTTTTTAGCATCTCATCGAGTTGGTTTTTAGTGGAAGCCATTAATTTCAAATCATCCATATACAATAAATGATTAAGCCTCGCCACAACTTTGTTGTTATTTTTGATGCTAAAGCCTGCATATGTGGAGTTCAATAGCTGAGATAGTGGGTTCATAGCTAGACAGAACCACAGTGGACTCAGCGAATCTCCTTGGAACAGGCCCCGGCTGATTGCGATATTTTCAGTTTCGATGTTATTTTCACCAGGTATTTGAAGGTGAATTCTAGGCTTCCACTCCGTCATTATATGCTCCAAAAAGGTCACTATATTATCATCGACTTTATATATTCTCAATATATCTATAAGCCATTTATGCGGCACTGAATCAAAGGCATTCTTGTAATCAATGAAGGCAGTAAAAAGATTCCTCTTTTTGGAATATGCCTGGTTAGAAATGACTGAGTCGATGATGAGTTGTTCTTTGCAACCCATGGAACCCTTAGCGCATCCTTTCTGTTGAGGCTCTATGATATTGTTCAGAGCACAGTGTTGGTAGATACGCCGGGCTACACAGGATGTGACCAATTTATACAAAGTTGTAAGACAAGTAATTGGGCGGTATTTGGCTGGATCTTGGGTGTTATTTTGATCCTTCGGAATTAAATAAGTGGTTCCCTGAGTTAGGAATGATGGTATATCCTGCGGATTAGAAATATCATGATTAATCAGTGTTGATAAGCATTCATGAACACTCCAAAACTTCTTGAGCCAAAAGTTTTGAACTCCGTCTGGTCCAGGAGATTTCCAGTTATGAAGCTCTTTGATGGTATTTGAGACTTCTTCAGTAGTGAAGGGTTCGTAAAGGGTGGTAATGTAGTCTTGGCAGTTCTGTGTCGTATCTTCTATCCATCCAGCATTGTTGTTAAGAGCAGCTGGCGTGGAAAGTTGATTTCCCCAAAACTCATGAATTTCTTCTTGGCTTGGGTAAGTCTTATCGACACGTTCTACAGTGGAATTGAGTTTTCGATAGAACGCCTTTTCAGAACTTTCAAAAAGAGCATTGTCGCTTTTGCGGTTGTTACTAACTTTGTACCTCCTTAGTCGTCCTGAATAAATGGAGAGCTTTTGTTTTAATGTATCCAGACACTGATGGGCTGTGTTGTTTTCTGGATCATATCTTGAGTGTCTTGCGGTAGTCAGCATTATTTCTTCAGCTCTTTTCATGCCTTTTCTACTTGTTACACCTCGTATGTATTCTGTGACTATACCAATATCCCTACGTAATAACTCGATCTTTCCGAGCAGTCTTTTTTCCCAGGGTGCAATTCTGTTACCAGTTCTTTCGTTATTAGTAACCCGTCGTGTTCTGATCTTAACGCCCATTACATTAGCAATTGCTGTTGCTGCACAGTAGATTAGCATATGCAAATATTCCAACGTGTGAGCTTCTACGACATAGTTGGGTAGGACTTCAGTGTTCAGAATTTGTAACAGCGCCCCTAGTTTCTTACAAGAGTTTATTCGTGGTAGCGGTGGTCTGCTAAGTGGGTTTGTTCCATTAAACTCTTGTACGGCACGAGCCATTTCGTTTGCTAGACTATCGCGCAACTCGTTGTTTTCCTGCTGTGTATTGTCAGGTTGAGTTTCTGGTATGGGAATCTCAGGAGTTTGCTCATCGAGGATTTCATTAGGGACTTGATCTAAAAGTGGTTCTTGGTTATTAATCTCCCGTTCGACTTCGCTTTTGATCGTATTGCGTCTAGTCTCTGGGATAAGGTTATTTCTTATGATTACCCGGTATTGATCTGATATTCTTTGCTCCGATACTTGAATATCTGGGTACTCCCTGCAAAATTCGGCATACAGCTGTTGTCTGTAGCCGATCGTTTCTTGACCGAGGTTTGTCACCTTATAATAGAAGCGCAAAATGCTTTCGTTAATGGACACAGTCCATTTCATGCGCTGCCTCGGTCGTCCCGCTTGAGTGAGCGCCGGCTGATGTTCCGGCGCAGCACCTTCAGCGAGTGGAGCTCTTGCTGTTGTTTGGCTCGCTTGTGGTTGTTGTTCTTGTTGTTGGGCTGTAGCTGTTTGTGTGACAGGGGCCCGCCTCCTCAACACCCTGCCACCGACGTCCCGCATGCTGTCACGTCCAGCGTCGGCTCCAGACGTGCCCTGGCGATCCCCAGGCAGCGGCCCTAAACATAAACTATTAGTCTCCATTCTCATGGGTGTGCATTTTATACCTACTGCCAGGTGTCAGTTTTTGTTCCACGGCAAGTATTCCTGCTACTCTCTGGGTATTGGCGCTACGAATACCCAGAAAGCATCCCCCATTCGCAGGGGGCCGCACCTGATAGAAGAACTGACATAAAACTCCCACAGGAAGTGGTATTATTATTATTATTATTATTATTATAATTAGAAATGTAAACATTCAATAAAATGAAAATAAAATAACACTCAGAACCTGCTTACGTATCCTCATTTTTTAATATACCTACATCTTTGACAGTCCTTCGCACAATGTAACGTGTTTCTAAAAATGGGACATCGTGTGTAAAAAGGGACCAAAAATTTAATAACGAACAAAATTAATTAGAAGTCTTCAAGTTTAACGCTGTACCAGGGGCCGAAGAGGGCTTCGCTAGTCGACTATAATTGAGAGTGAAAAGAACTGCTATTAACACCGCTCAGCTGAGTCTAACTTAATAAAAAGAGTAATTAATCGTTTGGTTTCGAAAAAAGGAAAGATATGTCCCGGAAGAGAAAAAATGTCGAAGCTCCGGACAAGGTAATCTCTTTTTTAGGGAGTTGGATAGCAAACGGGAATGCCATCCTCTTTTTGTCGCGTAGGCATAATTTGAACCCATGAAATTATTTGGTCTAAATAATCGGGGTTTGACGTTTTAGCCGAGCGACGTACTGGAAATTGATGACATCAATGGGCCGACAGTTTTTGCGAAATAATTATTAGGGGAAATGGAACTTTGTGTTTTGATTAATACAGCGGATACTTTGTTAGGTGCGGAATTTGGACAAATGGTAAAGGCCTTTATTATCTACCACGGCTATTTAATTATCACATGTAATAATAATGACTAACTGGACATAATAGATACAAAGATACCTAAAATAATTAGGCCAGTAAATGACTATTTTGGGGCGTAATTTTCCTGGTCTCGACGGATTTGCTTGAAAATTTGGATTCAACTTTTTCTGGCAATCTACTTTACTTCTAGTCCGTTCTTTAACGGTAAATTATTGCAAAACCTCTAAATTTTAAAGAACCGCTTGGATTGACATGAAATTTGGCATACACATAGCTAACAAGCCAAAGAAAAAAGTGATATTGTGCCGATATGTGCTTTTGTCCTGGGGGTGCTTCTCACCCCCTCTTAGGGGTGAAAACATATTCGTCCAAGGAAAGTCAGGAAATGGATAAACTGGCTAATTTTAAATAACTTTGGTTCTATAGAGTTTTTTCAATAAGTCAATACTTTTCGAGTTATTTGGCAGTGAATATGTTCATTTTTTCAACAAAATAACCACGCTTTTAGACGGTTTTTCAGTAAGTATTTTGTCGAAAAAATGTTCTTAGTAAAAATATAGCCTGTAAGAAATTTAAAACAATGGTGTATATATCACGTCTCTACACCTAGTAGAAGCAGAGTTATAGCTAATAAAAAATAGGTTCATATTCGTCAAATTCCAAATGGAATACTTTAACGTGAAATAACCAAAAATTAAGCACATTTCGGGGAAAACTCCTTACAACTTATTTAACGTGTTTAAAAAAGCTTCATTTGTGTTTTTTAAAACAAAATTTCTAGCATCAAAATTAAACAAGTTACGCTCAAAGTAAAATTAGTCCCTTTTGGTTTTGGTAAAAAAATCGAGAAAATCACCCCCTAATTAGTATCTTAAATGAACTTAATCGTTACGACTTCACAAGTTTCTTTACTCTTGTATATATTGTTTATATGATCTGTAAGTTTCATCGGTTTAAAGTCCCTATTATTGAAAGGGCTGTAGTTAAAAGGGGTTGAACGAGTCAATGATCACCAATGTATGCAAATTTAGAAACACCAAATCTTAATCAATTTTTGTCTAACAGAAAAACAAAAAAATACATGATATTCAGAAAAGCAAATCTGACTTTTTTGTTTTTCGAGATTTTTGGTACCTCTAACAATTTTTAAGTTATTTTGAAAAAAAGCATATTTTTCAAAATTTAAATTTTTAAAAATTTTAATTTGAAACCAAATTTTTCCAAAAATAAGCACTTTGAATCGATGAAACTTACAGATCATATAAACACAACATAAGTAAAATAATTATTTGTGGAGCGGTAACGATTAATTTCATTTAAGTTGCTAATTAGGGGGTGGTCTTCCCGATTTTTTTTTTGCAAAAACCAAAGGGACTGACTTTATTTTGAGCGTAACTTGCTTAAATTTAATGCTAGAAACTTTTTGTAAAAACAGAAGTAAAGGTTTTCTTACCACTTTAAAAAAGTTATAATGAGTTTTCCTCAAAAAGTGTTTAATTTTTTGGATATTTCAAGTCGAAATATTCTATTTGAAATTTGGTGAATATGAATCTATTTTTCATTGGCTATAACTCTGGTTCTACGAGATCCAGAGACCTAACGCTTACATCATTTTTATTACTTTTTTATATGGTATATTTTTGCTAAGAACGTTTTTTTCAACAAAATACTTACTTTTTGAGTTATTTGCAAAAAACCGTCTAAAAATGTGGTTATTTTGTTGAAAAATGAACATATTCACTCGCAAATAACTCGAAAAGTGTTGACTTGGCGAAAAAGCTCTATAGAACAAAAGTTACTTAAAATTAGTCAGTTTAGGCTTTTCCGGAATTATTTTGGAAATATATTTTTTCACCCCCAAAAGGGGGTGAAAGTCACCCCCAGGGCAAAAGCACACATTGGCACAATATCACTTTTTTTCTTTGACATGTAAGCTATACGTGCGCCAAATTTCATGTCAATCCAAGCGGTTCTTTAAAATTTAGAGCAAAAACCGTGAAATAATGGACTATTCTGGATATGAGCTCAGGGTTGCTTTTACTTGGCGGGTGAGAGCCACTCCTTTTCGAAAGTGAAAAAACATTTTAAAACAATTCCGGAAATGGATAAACTGACTAATTATAAGCAACTTTTGTTATAGGTATATTCTGTTCCAACTAAAATTTGACCCCCCCCCCCCCCAGGAACTCAGAAACCAAGAGCTTCTTCAAAATTTAAAAGAACACGTCAATTTATAATGGAAGGGGGATGAATTCTCGTGCAAAATTCATGCCCTTAAATGTAACCCCCTACTGCCACGCATCAACCACCACTTTTTTTAAATAGCAAGTGTGATCAAGTGGCACATTATTTGAGAGGTAATTTTTTCTCTACACAACACTTTATTTTTCTTTATTTACGTAATAAGTTTAAAGTTAACTTTGTATTAATTAATGTATTTCTTATAAATTGGTTAAATCCAAAATTGTCTTTAAAGTTATTCCAAAAATTAAAAAAAAAATGGAGGGTCGTGTACAGAAAAAGAATACCTTTCAAATGATGTCCAACTCGACTACACTTGCAATTTAAAAAAACAAAGAAGGTGGGAGCAGTAGGGAATTACTTTTGAGGGCATGAATTTTACATGAAAATTCGTCCCACTTCCGATAAAAGTTGACGTGTTTTTTAAATTTTGAAGAAACTCTTACTTTCTCAGTTTCTGAGGGGTGGGGTCAAATTTTTATTGGAACACTCTGTGTAGAGTTTTTTCACTTAGTCAATATTATTCGAGTTCCATGCTAGTGAAAATGTTCATTTTTCAACAAAAAGCATGTGTTAGACGGCTGTTCGCAAATAACTCAAATAGTTATTTATGAAACAGTTCGTGAAGTCTGCTTTTTGCGAACGCACGTGATTTTTAGAGCACGAGCGACAATGGAGCGAGTGCTATACATCGCGTAAGTTCGCAAAAAGTACTTCACGTACAGTTTCATACAATATTTTATGTACGATAAACAAATAAAAAACTGTAACTCTTCGTCACTGGAATTCATTTCTATTCTACAAATTTTAGAACTTTGACATTTAAAAATCTTAACTAATTTCAAACCACAAAACTGTCAAAAATTTTGTTGTAAGTTATTGCTCAAATTTATTGCGTTGTCATCACCATGACAACGCGAAAGTTAAGGATATTTGATTTTATGAAAGTGTGCCAAAAACCCCTCGAAAGTGTGCGAAAAAGTAAATCTCATTTAAAATACATTGTTACTTCACGCACACTTTATACCCTTCACGCACTGCTATCTATAATGACAGTTTTCACAAACTAAAAACTTATAATTCATAATATGACATAGAGTAGAAAAAAGTATTATATCCAGAACGATATTCTTATGAAAAAATAAACGTAGCTTTAAAAAAAAATGGTGTATGTATGAAGTCTCTAGACCCAGTAGAAACAGGGTTGTAGCTCATGAAAAATAGGTTCTTGTTCGTCAAATTCCAATTCTTATTTTTCAACGTAAAGTAACCAACAAATAAAACACTTTTCGGGGAAAACTCATTAAACCTTTATTCTTCTTTTTGTGTAGATATAACTCTGTTTTTTAATGTGTCTCCAGTAATCTTTCATTCCATCTTTTTCGTGGTCTTCCCACTGATCGGCTTCCTATTGGGAAAGGTCTCTCGCCGTCCTTATTACTCTATTTATCCTTTTACTTTAAAGTGTTTAGAAAAAGCTTTATTTGTGTTTTATTCTAAAAGTTTCTAGCATTAAGATTAGCTAGCATCAAATCTAGCAAGTTACGTTTAAAATAAAGTTGGTCCCTTTTTTTTTGGTAAAAAAATAATGTGTGTGTACTTTTTGCGCACGCAAGAAGTTACACTTCTCTTAAAATTAAACATTTTTGTAAAAAATCTGACGTTTTTTAGATTTTCAAGATACTTCAAGCTAGAAGCAATTAGAAGCAGTAGTTCATAAAAAATGACGTACCTATTAACGATATTTTTAATTTTTGGTATTATTTGAAGTATTAAAATTGGTAAAATAACCATAAATAAAAATGACAACAGATTCGTTAACCATATATTCCATATTGAATAATTTTTGACATATTATTGGAATGCCCAATCATAGAAAACGTATAACGTATCTGCGCGTAGGGCTAACAATTTTTGATGAATTCGCGGACATTTGCATTTACTCCCAATCCCATAATTTTTCCCAATCGCGCATAAAGAAGTATAACTTCAAAAATAGTGAAAATCACCCCCTAATTAGTGTCACAAATAAAATTAATCGTAACGGCTTTACAATTTATATTATTTATGTATTGTTTTATGATCTGTAAGTTTCACCGATTTTTTTATAGTTTTTTGTATATAAATAGTTTAAAGTTTTTTTATATTTATTTTACAAAAAGTTGCTAATTACTGTATGTAATGTGAGAATCTAACTTTCGTACAAAGCAACCAGGAATATTTTATACACCATTTTCAATTTAGAATAAAAATCTAAACATTATAATAATTTTGTATAGCATTTAAAGGGTTTTCACCAATATTTCACAATTTCCTATGAATACTACATTAAATAATTGATGGATTCGACCGTTACTTGATGAAAGTTCATTTTATCTAACAATAAAACACTGAAAATGTTTGTTTTCTATACTTCCACAAAATTTATTACAACTATGTGACTACAGCTGTTTCGGCAGAGTGCCTTTCTCAAGTGATTTAGATTACTATGGGTTTGTCTTTTTAAAGTCTTTAACTGAAGAGGTTGAGGAGTGGAGAGCTGTTTGTCTCGAGGTGGTCATTCAGAACTATATCTATATTTTTCAATTTATTAATTTCCATAGATTCTAATAAAGATAGTTTAAGGCCTATATTTTGAATATGCAGAATTTGAAACTGTTCATTAAAAGAATGATTATGATCTAGAAGGTGAAGTGCGTCTGTTGAAGTGTCTGTTTTTCTATGGTTGAAAGCCCTTTTGTGTTCTCCTATCCGTTTGTCAAAGGTTCTGTCAGTTTGACCGATGTAAGTTTTCGGATAGTCACCACAAGTTAGTCTGTAAACACCACTCTGTAGTTGTTTTCTCTTTTGGCTGTTATTGTTCTTAATATATTTGCTTAAGTTGTTGTTAGTTCTGAAAGCTGGTTTATTCCTTTCTTTTTTTATGTATCTGGCTATGTATCTGACTAGTATGCTTTACAGGAACTAAAAGTCAACTTGACCAATTTCTATCATACATTAATTCACTTCATAGAAATATTGAGTTTACAATAGAAACAGAACAGAATAAGTCCATAAACTTTCTAAATGTAACAATTACCAGACTACACAACAAACATGAGTTCTCCGTATATCATAAACCTACCCGTACTGACACAACTATAAATAAATCATCATCCCATCCTACACAACACAAATTTGCAGCCTGCCATAGCATGATACATAGACTGACAGAAATTCCCATGTCAAAAAATAACTTCGAAATTGAACTGAACATCATTAAACAAATAGCAGTAAACAATGGCTATAACGAGCAAACAATTAATAAAATTTTAAACCAAAAACTCCATAAGAAAGCCCAGAAATTAGTCTATCCACCACCACAGAAAGAACCCAGTACCTTCTGCTCCATCACATATACTCATCGCGCGACCACCGGCCACCGGCGCCACCAACTCTGTACAAAAATTAATTTTATTTTTTCACTTAAAACCCAAAATAATTTTTTTTTTGTAATGTAATAAAAGGCTCTGTGGATGTGGTCGATGAAATTAAAACCCTATATTCTGTTTCATAATAAAGCAGAAGAACGTCGTGTCTTTTTAAAGGAATGGGCTTTATCGTTGATGAAACCTCGTCTTATAAATCGTTCGACAATTTCAAACTTAAGTTTAAGCCTTCGGAATTCTATTGCAAGAATTACCAAAATAACATTACCGAGCTCATCACAACCTGACCCATCGGCTATTCAGTTTTGTTCATTTTGCCCTTGCTGCAAAAATAGAAAAGTAAAAAAAATGTAATATTGGTATAATTCCGATCATTTTTTTATATCTTATCATGTTATTATGTATATTATGTTATATTATTCTGTTCTTATTATTAGTTAATAAAAAAAGTTTAGAATCTCTTTTAAAAATTTTATTCTGTAAGATACGTGAGAAAAAATCTCACGCACGACGACTCGTGTACAAACCTACGTAGCCACCAAAGCCGGGTTAAGAAGATCGTAAGACCAAGGACATAATAGTCTTGAAACCCAATCCTTGCACTAAAAAAGGAGAAGAATCTTGTAGAATAGCAACAGCAGATTGTATATATGAACATAAAAATTTTTTAAAAACGAAAATACAACGTTTCTGCTATTTTGTGTACCTCTTAACATTTTTAAACGTGACACTTAATGTTACAATTTCACGGCTACTCAAGCAGCAAATTTACTAGGAAAGCACGATTAATCCTTAAGATAAGCCGTAATTTAATCCTAAAGCCTTTTCCACTCAATACCTTAATTAAGTAAGACATTTTTATCACAATATCTCCTAAACATTTAAAACAGCTAAAGCAATTTACGTCATTTCTCGTGAAAATCATGTGCTATTATAAACAAAATTCATTTTATAGAGCAGCAGATTCGCGCAGCAAAAGGTATAATGAATCATTTTCACTCCTGCGAAAGAGGCAATTAAATAATTGTATCTCCATTTTATTCAGACAACCTTTATTTCGTTAATTAAAAACATTCTCTGTGTCCAAAAAGCTTTCTACCTCTTACAGAGAATACATCAATTATGATTTGATAATTTAAATTGGAAAGTTACACATGCCGTGTTAACTTAGTGTACAAAAAACTGGCGCAGTCTCTGGAGGATATCCTTAATTTCGTTTTAATTCTGTTAATTG
Source organism: Diabrotica virgifera virgifera (assembly GCF_917563875.1). Classification (NCBI taxonomy): domain Eukaryota; kingdom Metazoa; phylum Arthropoda; class Insecta; order Coleoptera; family Chrysomelidae; genus Diabrotica; species Diabrotica virgifera. The sequence continues at coordinate 32,356,353 of NC_065447.1, forward strand.
GAACCGGCGATTTAATTGATATTTGCTAAATATGAATCTTTTATTATTATTGCGAACTCATTATTTCTTGTGTAAACCTCGGAGCTGCTGGCTATTTTTGTGAAAGATAACTCTGGGCGGTTATATCGTTTCTATAAATGTCTTACAAAGCCTGGTTCGTTGTAAAGGTTAAATATTATGTAGGAAGGAAATATATATTGTATCTATGATATGAAAGTAGTAGTAAAGGTTGAAATCTGTTTATTCAACTCTTTCTGAATGAGTATGAAATCGCTCCAGTATTTCGATAAATTTTAAATATATTACATACAGTTTCCAGGCCTCAGGCACAATGCAGTTCTAAAGGCTGTTAATTATTTTCTGTAATCTATGGAAATCTTACAAGAGACTGGGTTTTGTTAGAAACAAAATTGCAATAAATAGAAACAAAATTGCGATATTTTTAAAAAGCATATATTGCTTTATTTCATTTTTCAGGAATTGTTAAAACATAAACAGATATTTGACCTCTAACAATCTACGAACAAGTTAAATATTGCTGAGAATATTAATTTAGAAACTCAAAAACGTTAAAAAAGTTTGGCATACCTCCCACTGGGCTTCTTCTATCCCTATACCACTCTGGTATAAATAGGGATGATGGTTTCTTACAAAACACCGGTTTTCGGTTATACCGGATTTTTCTACTTACGGTTTAACCTGGCGGTTATAACCGATCAAAAAAACCGGTTATTCCAAAAACCGGTGTTCAGTTTTTTTAATCAATAGTCAATAACCATTAGGTTACAAAGTTACGTTTACATTGCATTACATAGTTTAAGGTACTTCATTTGAATCGGTATCAATATTATCTATATCAATACTTTTAAAAGGGTATATCAACCATCATCATTCCCTTTGCCTTATCCCTATGCGGGGTCGGCTTCCCTAATTGCATTTCTCCACACAATTCTATCATGGGTCATATCAATGTTAATCCCCCCAGATCTTCTTTGGTCTTCCTCTCCTACTCCTTTCGGGAATCTCCACTTCAGCTATTCTTCATATTGGGTGATTAACGACTCGACGTTAAACATGACCAAACCATTTTAACCTATGCTCTCTCATTTTGACATCAATTGGTGCCACACCTAGACTTCCCCTAATATACTAATTTCTAATTTTATCCTTCTTTGTCACTCCACTCATCCATCTAAGCATTCTCATCTCCGCCACATGCATTCGTTGTTCCTCTTTCTTTTTCACTGCCCAACGTTTAGTTCCGTACAACATAGCCGGTCTTACGGCTGTTTTATAGAATATTCCTTTCAGCTTCATTGGAATTTTTCTGTCACAAAACACACCACTCGCTTCTTTGCACTTCATCCATCCAGCCCTAATTCTACTGCATGCATCTACATCTGCATGTATCTCCATCTAAAAGAATATATCAATATCATTTATAAAACTTTCAGTATTATTTTTAGCAGGGCATATCTGGATTCATTTCTCATCTTGTGTCTGAACTATTGTAGCTTTCGACATTTGATTGTGGTCGCGGTTATTCTTCATTTTTCTTAGGACCTCCTGCTTTACGGCTCGTCAGTCCACTAGATCTTAGGTATTTTGCGAACAAGCAACATCTCAAATGCTTTCAATATTTTGCACATAATATTATTATGTGCAAAATATTGAAAGCATCTGTGCAATATTTATATTTTGCACATAATATGTGCAAAATATTGAAAGCATTTGAGGTGTTGCATGTTCGCAAAATACTTAAGATCTCGTGGACTGACGAGTCGTAAAGGAGGAGGTCTAAGAAAAATGAAGAATAACCGAGACCACAATCAAATCTCGAAAGGTACAATAGTTCAGACACATTATCAGAAATGAATCCAGATATGCCCTGCTAAAAATCATACTGAACGTTTTATATATGATATTGATTATTCTTTTAATAGTATTGATATAGATAACATTGATCCCGATTCGAATGAAGTATCTTAAACTAAAGTGCAATGTAAACGTAACTTTGTAACCTAATGGCACAGTATATAGAGTTTCCACAGTAAAATCACTCTTCTGTCGGCGCTTTGATCTCAGGAAGTAATACCGGCAGTACGCAATTGGTAATTCACCAGTGGTGGATGCAGGTTTTCCCTGTTAAAAGCCGTACGTTTCTATACGAATAGTAATCCGACAGTGGGGCAAAAGCGACTGCCAACATTGCGCGGTCGCCATGCGCGACTACAGATTTTATTTCCAGTTTTTCGGAGAGTGGTTTTACTGTCCCCCTTTATACTGTGCTAACGGTTATTGACTATTGATTAAAAAAACCGAACACTGGTTTTTGGAATAACCGGTTTTTTGATCAGTTATAACCGCCAAGATATTATCTTCGTTCAAGATCAACGATTCAACACTGTAAAAAAGAACAGAAATTTCTCATTTTTCTCAATGTCTCATTCTTTTATATCGAGAGCGAGATTTTGGCTCTTGAAGAAGGCCTCATCCAGTTAAGTTGGATCTACCTTTTTCGATGAGAGCTCTTATATCCTGGTTGTTTGTCCATTCTTCATTCGTTATGGTACCGTCATAGTTAAAGTTTGTCACTACTGGGGTTTGGTTGATGTAGATTTGACCTTCTGTTATCTTTTTCTTTATAATTATCATGAGCTTTGTGCTCTATATTTACAACATTCCACAATTTTGGTACACTGATAAAAAGACAGTAAATCTATTCTTCTTCTTAAAGTTCCCTCTCCCATGGGAGGTTGGATATCATAATGGCTATGGTCACTTTGTTGGCTGCTGCTCTGAATAATTGTAATGAACTACAGTTAACACATTGAGTGCCACCATGGTAACACAAAAATAGGGTTCCACAGGCCGAAGGTGTCAAAATGAAGAAAACAAATATAAAACTTGGTCTTAGTATGCCAGTTTAAGAAAAACCTGTAAAAACCTGATTTGGTTGTTATATGGCGCCATTTTTAGTATGTATCCGCATTGGATACACGCGGCCACAATAAGGCTATTTTATTATTGTGGCCGCGTATAACTGCAAATCACATGTCCGGCATTTGTTTCAGGTTGGAATTAGTCACAACTTGAAAATTTTGGCAGTAGGTTGTATGTTATCGTTACTTCAGGTGTGTTGTTTTCATAAAAAGTATAGTTTGCTTGATAAATTACTGCTTTTGTGATAAAAAAGGCGTACGAGAAACAACAAGAAAAATTACAAAAACTGATGCAAGAAATGACACTCCTAAACAATCTGCTTGACCAGGGGAGAACACTCTATACTGACAATTACTATACGAGTGTTGATCTAGCTCATACACTCATAGACCGGAAGACGCACTTAGTAGGAACACTGCGTACAGATAGAAAGCTCAACCCCAAAGATATTCTATCGAAAAAATTAAAGAAGCACGAAGTTGTCGCAGCCGAGAGTAATACAGGTGTTGTTCTGAAATGGAAAGATAAGAGGGACGTTCTAGTTCTTAGTACTAAACACAACGATCAACTTGTAACAGTGAAATAAAGAGGAGGTGAAGTAAAAAGCCCAAAATAATTGTCGATTATAACAAATCTAAAGCTTTCATTGATCTTTCTGATCAAATGAAAGCCTACTCAACATCTCTCAGGAAAGGCATAAAATGGTACCGTAAATTGGCAATTGAGTTCCTTTATGAGCACTGCACCGGTAAACGCATACATATTACATCAAGAGGGAGCAAATGAGAAAATGTCAAAATTCAAAGAAAATCTTATAATGGAATTATTACATTCTCAGATTGACATACATGAGCCTACAGAACCAGAGGTGTTCAACACAGTCTAACATTATTTAGAAGAAAGTCAAGGTGCTGGTAGAAAAAGAGGCCGATGTGTAAACTGTTATAAGAAAATATCACAAGAGACGGATACAAAAGCTTCAAAATCTCAAGCCACCCAAAGTAAATTTAGATGTGTCCCATGCGAAAAATATTATTGTTTAGCGTGTTTTTTTTGAGACCCACAAATGCTTTATAAACTGATATTTTTTCTAAAAGATCCTTTATTTATGTAGAGGATTAATTATTTCGTTTTTGTATGTTTTATAAGAAAGAACATTACTTAGTTTAGTGTTTTGAAAACCGTAAACGTTTTATAGTTATTTTTTTATGTATCTAGAAACAGTTTCATTTCGTTAATTTTATCGAAAAATACTATCTTTTAATTTGTTTTTTTTTTTTAACCCACAAATGTGTTATTATATATTTTTTTTTCTGTATAAAATAAATAAATTGTGTCATTTCCCTTTTTTTTTGTTTAAAAATATGTCTAGGCAAAAATAATCGCAGTACCTGCAGGCCAACCACACTTTTGGGTTTCGCAGGCCACTACTTACAAGCACCCATAAAGATATTTAGACGGTGTGTATATGATATGGATGTACACGGCTTAAAATACAAAAATACATGTGCATCCACATTGGATACACGTGACCAGTAAATCAGTGGGACGCGTGTATCAATGTTGGATACATGTGGCACTCAACGTGTTAAACCATTCTCTAAGGTTCCTCAGCCAGGAGATGCGTCTTCTTCCTATGCTTCTTCTTCCTTGGATCCTTCCTTGCATAATAATTCTCAGCAACTCATATTTTTCTCCTCTGCTAATGTTACCCAAATATTACAGTTTTCTAGTTTTTATACTTTTGCCATAATTTCTAACTCCTTATTTAAACTTCGTAGCACTTCAACATTGGTAATCCTTTGAACCCACTGAATTTTCAATATTCTTCTGTAAAACCACTATACTATCAATCTAATTCGTGTTTGTCTTCCAGCCAATATTAGGTTTGAAAATAATATGTACTAGCTCTCTACCTTATAGATGCTTTTATACCAGCTTATAGAGATTTCTGTGTATATGGACCCCATAATATGTAAAAAGAACTTCCTCATTTTTCTCTGAATTGATTATTTTTTCCGGAGGTAACTTATCTGATTTTACCGGTTATTACGTTAAAAATAAAAAAACCGGTTATAACCGGGACAAGAAAACAACCGAAAAAATTGGTTTTAGGTTATAACTGATAGGTTTTTACCATCCCTACTCTGGTAGAGAGGGAAAAAGGAAAAGGTAGAATAGAATTATATTCTTCCTACGGCAAGAATATGATTTCCGTAGGAAGAATGTTTGAATCAAGAAATATAGCTGATATAATTTTTAACAATAATGTTTATCAGACCCTTTTGTATAGACTAAACGCTTCTCTCAGAAACAACATTTAAGGCGATTTTGAATGCTAGTTATGCGCGAGAAATAAATTTTTTTACATAAAACTTGTATTACATCGACGATAAAAATACAAGTCAAGTCAAGTCAAGTCAAATTTATTGATCACATGCGACATTATACAAAGTACATATATGAGACAGAAGTCAGGGTTACAGACATACATCTTAAAAGTATATAAATTAATAAATACGATAAAACATACTAGTCTGGGCTGATTATCGGAGAATAGGCCATTTTTGGGAAAAGTTATTTACCAGCAATTTTATTGCCGGAATCGAAGCTTATGATTATATATTAATAATATAGGTATGCAAAGTCCGCAAATAGTGTGCTACTTTTTTTATTAACAAAATGGCGCCCCCAAATCGTGTTTTTTTCAATTTTTGCTCCATAACTCCGAACATTTTAACTCTACACCAAAAACACCCGAATAAAAATTCACCGAAATTAAATTCTGCATATAGACATGTTTTCCCCGATGTGCTCCGACGAAAATTTTCCTCGGAAAATGCGGGTTTTCCCAACAAAATCTTTAAATTTCAAATAATGTTTTAGATAAGAAATTATCTACCAATAGTTAAAAAACTCGGTGACATAAAAGTTTTCTTGGTTTAGATTATAGTTTCAGAAGCCGGTAAAAATTAAACGAATATTTTACCAACAATTCAATTGTTAATTAATAACTTACGGTCGCAATAATAACCAAAATAATTAAAATACACTGGTCAAACTTTGAAATCTTATAAATATAAGATGCCTATTTAATATTTTGTCAACAAAATATAAATTTTTAATTTTTTTGAATAATCTTTAAATGTTAAAAAAAAATAGTTATGAACAAATTAACGTTTCTCAGAAAGTTTTTATTATATTCTAATTTTAAAAAATAGGTAAAACGCGTATTTCGAAGATCCTGAAAATGAATGCTTTAAAACTTTTTTGCAACCATTTTCAAAAAAGTTATGAAATAGCAAAGTAAACATACGATTACTATGTTGTTTATAATTTTTTTTAATTCTTTCAAAGCGTAGAAGTGAGTTTAAAGTACAAGCTAATAACTTACAAAAAATATAGATTATTAGTTTAATGATTACATTTTAATTAAAGATTATATATATTTTTTTTTGTAATTTTCACGCGCGAAAGCAGACTAATACAGTACCGTAGCTAATAACATTTTCACTCGAAGCGACAACCGCCCGCGACGTACAGTAGTCAATAAATAAAATTAAGCTTCGGCTCTGTATCAAGCCTATTTTCGCGCTAAAAATTACAAAAAAAAACATTTTTAATCTTGGACTAATATATAACCATTGAACTAATGTTTGATATTTTTTGAGAGTAATTAGTTTGTACCATAAACTCATTTTTAAGCTTTGAAACAATTAAAACAAATTATAAAAAACGGAGTAATCGTATGTTTATTTTGCTGTTTCATAACTTTTTTGCAAATGGTTGGAAAAAAATATTAAAGCATTCGTTTTCAAGACCTTTCAAATACGCATTTTAAGCATTTTTTTAAATTATAATATAATAAACAATTTCTGAGAAATGTTAATTTGTTTATAACTATTTTTGTTAAACAGTTAAAGATTATGCAAAAAAATGAAAAATTTATATTTTGTCGACAAAATATTAAATAGACATCACATCTTTATAATCTTTCTAAGTTTAATCAATGTTTCATGATTATTTTAGTTGTTATTGCGACTGTAAATTGTTAATTAACAACTGAATTGTTGCTAACATATTTGTTTAATTTTCACCGGCTTCTGCAGTTATAATCTATACCAAGAAAGCTTTTATTTCACCAAGTTATTTAATTATTGATACATAATTACTTGCCCAAAAAATTTGTTTGAAAATTCGAGATTCTGTTGGAAAAACCCACATTTTCCGAGGAAAATTTTCGTCGGAGCAAATCGAGAAAAACATGCCTCTATGTAGAATTAAATTGAGGTGAATTTTTATTTTAGTGTTTTTGGTGTAAAGTTAAAATCTTCGGAGTTATAGACCAATAATTGAAAACAACACGATTTGGGGTCGCCATTTTGTTAATAAAAAAATTAGCACACTATCTGGGGACTTTGGATAGCTATATTATTAATATATAGGATCATAATATTCGATTCCAGCAATAAAATTGCTGGTAAATAACCTTTCTTTGTACTTTACTAATTAGACCAGCGTATTATAACTAATTTTTTTCAAAATTTAAAGATTATGCAAAAAAACGAAAAGTTTATATTTTGTCGATAAAATATTAAATAAGCATCTCATCTTTATAATCTTTAAAAGTTTGATCAATGTATCATGATTATTTTGGTTATTATTACGATCGTAAATTGTTAATTAACAATTGAATTGTTGCTAAAATATTCGTTTAATTTTCACCGGCTTCTGGAATTACAATCTATACCAAGAAAGCTTTGATCTCACTAAGTTATTTAATTACTGATTAATAATTACTTACCTAAAACTTTATTTGAAAATTAGAGATTTTGTTGGGAAAACCCGCATTTTCCGAGGAAAATTTTCATCGTAGAAAATCGGCAAAAGCATATCTCTATGCAGAATTTAATTGCGGTGAATTTTTATTTGGGTGTTTTTGGTGTAAAAATAAAATCTTTGGAGTTATAGAGCAAAAATTGAAAAAAATACGATTTTCGGGCGCCATTTTGTTTATAAAAAAAGTAGCACACTATCTGCGGACTTTGCATACCTATATTATTAATATGTAGAATCTTATAATTCGATTCCAGCAATAAAATTGCTGGTAAATAACTTTTCCATGAATTTTGCTAATTAGCCCAGAGTATACTTAAAAATTATTTATCTACTCTATGTCATATTATGCATAAGTTTTTAGTTTGTGAAAACTGTCATTATAGATAGCAGTGCGTGAAGGATTTAAAGTGTGCGTGAAGTAACAATGTATTTTAAATGGGATTTACTTTTCGCACTGTTTTTGACACATTTCATATAATCAAATATCCTTAACTTTCGCGTCATGGTGATGACATAATGAGCAATAAGCTACAACCAAAAATTTTGACAGTTTTGTTTTTTCAAAGAAATTAGAATTTTTAAATGTTAAAGTTCTAAGTGTTGTAGAATAGAAATGAATTCCAGTGACGAAGAGTTACAGTTTTTTTATTTGTTTATCGTAGATAAAATTATGTATGAAATTGGGCGTGAAGTACTTTTTGCGAAATTACGCGATGTATAGCACCCGCTCCGTTGTCGCTCGTGCTCTAAACATCGCGTGCGTTCGCAAAAAGCATACTTCACGAACTGTTTCATAAATAACTATTTTAGAATATGGCTCTAGCTCACAAATGTATTGATGTACACTGTACACACCTCCAAAATTTTGGCCGATGTAAATTCATTCGTATATCTATTGGTAATTTGTTAAAGAAATTTATGGCTGCATAATTGTGTGCTACCTTCAAACAAAACAGCTGTTGTGGAACCATAAAATGATTGTCTCTGAATCTTGTTGAATAAACATAGTTCAATTGAAATTTGTTAAATTTATAAATTTTGCAATGTAAATACATTCTACACGAAAATATATACAGACCAGGAATTGTAAAAATATTGTTTTGTCTAAAGATGCCTCTACAAGAACCTCTAAATTTCATTTTATACATTATCCTAATAGCTCTTTTCTGAAGTACGAATATCTGCTCCAATTCAGAGGTACAACCCCAGACTTCAATGCCATATTTGGCTATTGAGTAAAAATGGGCAAAATATACTCTTTTTAATATTAATGTATTAAAGAGACGTGAAAGAAATCTCAATGCATAACATGCGCTACTTTATTTGGATTTCAAATTAGAAATGTGGTTTGACCATTTACAATTACTGTCTAAAAGGACCCCCAGCAACTTCGTGTAGTCTGTTTTATCTATTGCTGCCTGTGTAGTGGCTTGATGGTTTAATAAATTATTTGACGTGAAAATCATATACTTTGATTTCTCTTCATTCAAAATTAGTTTGTTGGATAAGAAATAATTCAATATGATATAATAAGTGCAGTTTGAATTTTGCCGCAAAATAACTCCGTTCCTATAAAGCTGTTAAATAAATGAAGGTTGCGCGGGTTTTGCCAATTTTTTATGATTCTAATACCAATCAAATTTATCACTTCCAGTAACTGGTCGCTATGGAATTTCCATTGATAAAGTCTAATCTTTAAACATATTACATAAAATTTTAATTTTGAGGTTACTTAAATAGGCCTACAAACGTTGAATTTAAATTTTCACATTAAAAATGATCCCACGTCACAGGAAATGGTTTCACAAAAAACGCATTAGGTGAACGGACCCCGCAGAAACCTCATTGGAAATGGCTGTTTGTCAAATGCTCTGAAACTTTGAGTTCTGGTAGTCCTTGATATGAAGAACAAAAGACTCAATGGTCCCATAGCTTCAAAAAATCATGGTTTTAAAATATAAGCCTCTGAATTTATACAGTGAGGACGTTTGAGTTGGATTAAATCAGTTACTTTGTCAAGAATGGGGGACTATGGAGATAAATTCCGAATCAGGTCGATATTTAAATTATAATTTTTTGGCATATACATCATAATAGTTACGTCATTCATCTGGGCGTGATGACGCAATCGATAATTTTTTTAAACGAGAATACGGTTCGTGTGATAGCTCATTCGAAAGTTTATTCAATTATATTTTCAATAATATAATATACATTAACCTAATTATTTATAAAGGGTGCCCAAAAAAAATGTTTTTGAATTAAATTAATTGATTATAATTATCTAGTATAAATATTTACCATATTTTTTTCTGTTTCAGGTAAGAAAAAATAATTACACGATTCTAGGTATCCATATCAGGTAAATACTTTAAGACTTTAAGTTTTTAATACACTGAGGAGAGTTTAGCGCAAAACTGAAAAAGAAAGATAACACACACTAAATTGATTGTTGTACTTTTTTATATCGAACCAATATGCTAAATACGAATTGTATTGTTTTAGTTTATTATAACTTAGTTTACTACATAATATACATAATAATATTTATCTATATTCTGTTAAACGTGGTGTTATTTCTATTGTTTTGAAAATTGAGTTATCATATATTTAATAACTCGTTTTAATCTAAAACCAAAATATAAAGTAAATTATTATATTGTGTTTAATAAATCGATAGTTTTTAAAGTATTAAACACCGATTTATGACAATAATCAAATTTATGCATTTTGTAGATACTATTAAAATGCCACTACGGCGCTTAACTTCGACCACGAATAATGAACGGGGTCTTTATTGAAACAAAACTTCTCAAGGTTTTATTACTGTGTTTAGCAATTGTTCAAAACACTCTATTGTGATGAGGCACATACTGCAATTATGTAAGCGGTAAAATGCTATTACTAGTTTTAAACACTTCATCGATAAAAACCGCGTATAATTCATATACAAAGTTTGTGGTCCGACTATTAAAAGTCGTTCAAAATGAAGCAAGGTGCATGTTCGAATGGGAATATACCTAGTATTATTCTTTATTGACTTCATTGATAAAGGACCAGGTAACACTCCTTATGGAAAATTGGTCCCGGTCAAATTTGATGAAAGTTTGGTCAATGATACTTCTTGATGTGTACATTAAAAAAGTCCATGGCACCTGGGTCTGAATAACTACTATTCTCGAATTACAGCCTTCTGAAGTTATTGGATTCGGGTGCTCGGTTTACGTTAATTGCACTAATTTACGGTTAAGTGAACGAAAATATTTATTATTAGAAGAGAAACTCATGTTCTTCATATATACTTGCGTGTTGTAAATGAATTCGTGGTCAAAAATAATTGGATCGTATTTTAGTCTTCAAAAAACCTCCGAAAAGTCTTCAGAAAACTAAAGAAGTGCGGTATAAAAGGTGCTGCTAGATCGATATAAGCATTATCATGTTTTCATGAATGCTTCTCAGTTATGGAATACCAGCAAAACTACAGTTCCGCCTTATCTTTAGAAAACTACTGAACAATGGCGGATCTAGGGGGGATGGGGGTAACTCCACTCGTAACATGTTCCAGAATAATTAAAGAAAAAATTGTTGAAACATAAAAAATACATTACTTAGTTGACATGAAACTTGTCCCGCATATCAGATATAAGACAGGTAGAGAACATGGATTTGATTTCAATACAAAACAAAAAACAAAGTAAATGGTAGTTTGTAAATGCTAAATATTAATTAAAATGGTCTATGGAAAAAACGGGTTTAAATCTTCTTCGTCTATTCGTATGTTAACATTTTGCTGATTTCGGTTAGATGCATCATACGTCGTGTTAACTAACGACCTATCAGGATACTTAACATTGGGTTGATGTCTTGCAAAGCCTAAAAACCATATAAGACACTGGTGATATGAGCACAAGTACCTACAGTTCTCGCACCAGATTGACAGGTACAGTAGTACCCGTTAATCGGCTCTTCTACAGGCTCATCTTCATCATTATCGTATAGGAAATGAATACTTGGTGTTTTGTAGCTTGCCGAATCATAGAAAATATTCGAACTCTTATGAATCCCGGTTTATCCATATTCTCATCAATTTGAAACTCTTCGTCATTTTCTCTTATTATTTCATCTTGTATGTAAGATGGTGCCAGTTTAATTTGATATATCCCAATCGTAAGGTCTTTTAGGTAGTCTAAGTCGAAAACAGGAAAGTTAGCCAAATCATGATTATGAAGCCTTCTCCATTGACCATTTCTTCTATATGATTATACCTAAGTACGAATATTATAGTTGTTATAAAAATAACCTTACAAAATTATTCTCCATAATATTTTGTATTAAAAAGCTCATTATCATTGGCTGTAGAACCCCTGGTGGACCTTGGTCTGTTCGAGAATCAGCTTCCATTCCATTCTATCCTCCGCCTTGGTTTTCCAATTGCGTACTCTTAACACCGGTAACGCATCTTCTCTGGTCCTTAAATCGTACTCTGGGCCATGGGCGCCCATGCCCATGGGCAGGGGGGCCGTGACCTCCTGGCTTTTCGGGTTCTTTGAATTATATTGGTTATTCAAAGTATACAAAATATAATGTGCAACATCTTCACGTTTGCCACCCCCTAAAAATTTTTATATGGGCGCCCGTGCTCTTGGCTTACATCTTTTCGTCACACTATCCGCTCTTTGGTTATAAATGTCTTTTGATGGCTCCATCTCGTTCATTTTCGTTAAATAAAGTTATTTCATTAATTCTGGAACATGTTACCGGTGGAATTACCCCTATCCCTCCTAGATCCGCCACTTTTCAGTAGTTTTCTAAAGATAAAGCCGAACTGCAGTTTTGCTGGTATTGCATAACTGAGAAGCATTCATGAAATCATGATAATGCTTATATCGATCTAGCAGCACATTTTATACCGCACTTCTTAATTTTCTGAAGAATTTTCGGAGGTTTTCTGAAGACTAAAATACGATCCAACTATTTTTGACCACAAATTCATATACAACACGCAAGTATGTATGAAGAACATGAGCATTCTCTTCTTCTAATAATAAATATTTTCGTTCACTTGACCGTAAATTAGTGCACTTAACGTAAACCGAGCACCCGAAGCCAATAACTTCAGAAGGCTGTAACTCGAGAATAGTAGTTATTCAGACCCAGGTGCCATGGACTTTTTTAATCTACACATCAAGAAGTATCATTGACCAAACTTTCATCAAATTTGACCGGGACCACTTTTCCATAAGTAGTGTTGCCTGGTCCTTTGTAAACACCACTTCAATATCGGTAAATATTTTCTACTTCAAGGTACAACAAGTTTCTACTACAAGTTTCTTGTATGTACTCTACAGAACTACACATATAACATGCCGGAATATTATAGCACCAAGTTCTTTATAGATGACAGCTCCCAATTTGTTAACTGCCTAGTTAACTAAAATGGCGTATACAGAGAACTGTCAAACTGTTAAAGGTAACCTTACATAAGGTAACTATTATGCATTCATACTTCAGAATTCACGATACCCATTCCAGAATTCCAGAATTCTGGAACGCTTTACCCGAAACCCAGCTTGTACATTGTACAGGTCTAGTAAGTTGGTAACATATTCTGTTTAAGTCATATATGGACGCCCTCAGTGCAAAAGGTAACAAGTCAAATTTCCTGGTTTTGAGAAAACAAAAAAACGGTTCTTGGATATTTTCGAATAAATTTTTAAATTTTTTCAGAAATCAATACAAAATAGTGGTTTTTGTTGAACTTAAAAAAATTTAATAGTTGGACTTTTAATTTAATTAAATTTTTTGGCTTATTAAAAAATGCACAATATTTTCCTTACACTTGTGATCATTGACACAGACTTACTCAGGCACTTTTTTCCAGCAACTTTAAGGCACAAAAATTCTAAATTACTAAATTTATTATAAAATGACTTTATGTACTTTTACTGATTGGAAACAAGTCAACCAGGCAGTGATTATGGTGATAAATTTAAATACTGCCCTGAAGGTAACAAGTCGACTTATTTCCTTTTGCACAAATAAAATTTTTCATATTTAATTTGTTACATTCTACACGTAAAAAAAATGTAGCCTTTCAATGGTAGTGGACTTGTTTCTTTTTGCACAGAGCTAGACATTGGTAAAGCAATGAATATCACATGATAAAAAAAATCCGAAAAATGACTTGTTACCTTTTGCACTGAGGCCGTTCATATTAGTCTCCAAATAGAGTTTGCTACCATAGATCTGGAACATAGCAGTCACGCAAAATACGGCAGACTGTTTCAGATTCTATGTTATATAATCTGCACTTTAAAGCTCCACGAAATATCCATATTATACAGGTGTCTATTGACTAATGCGTGTCCAATAAGGAAAGCTGTTAAATCATTGAGCTGTTTCATGGTTAGTTTCCGCAATATTTCATCTTTATTAGAGCAAATCCGTTCAATACATATTTGGCTATGTAAATGAACTATATTACTTTCTATTTGGATCTAGTATTTTTTGTGGCCAAAAACAGTAAATTCTAATGCTTCTACGACCGGTTCAAGACCGAAATTTTTAGCTGATTCTTTAGGTCATACTCTCCTGGCAAGTTGAATATCAGTATGACAGTGTTATATTCTGACAGTTTTTCGAATTTTAAATATTTTCAGATTAGCTTTGAGTCCACCTTAGGGTTTCTAAAGGCCCCCTAGATTAACGTATAGAAGAGCATCCATAACTGCTGTTAGGGTGCTTCGTGAAGTCCCTACAGTTTCAAGATAAGCACCTCTTGCTCAGTTTAGAGATTGCACATTTTTGCTGCTCCTCTGGCTACCATCGGTCTGACTCAAATATAATAATTGTTAAATTTACCACCATGTCTGTTATAAAGCCCATAAAACTGATCTGGTTTTAAATTCCACATTTCACATAAGTGCATCTGGCTACCATGAATGTAGTCACTATTATTCTCCTTCTTATTCGTTTTATTTGCTGATTCCGAGTTAGCCTCAAGTTTAGTATTGTCCTAGGTACTTCAATCCACTCACTAGACATATGTAACATTGTAACATTTGACTTTGTAACATTTATGCTAATCCATCTAAAATCCTACTTATGGTAAATTTTATGACTTGGGATTTCCAGAAAATTGAAGTTCATTCTTGCAGTCAGAACATATTAAATTATATCTTTGATGGTGCCAAAAAATTTTGTACTTATGTACCAAACATTTTTGGATACTGTGTTCCGTTTTATACCGCTGACGCTGCTTTGGGATTATAGCAGGGTATACAAGGAAAGTAACAGAGCCACTGTTACCTTCAACCATCTATTATTATTACCCCTAGATTTACCCAAGGTACTCATTTAATTCAGGCTCAGTCGACCTGGGGCCCATAGACATTATTAAAAATGTCAAGTTGTTTTTGCCGGCACTGGGATTTTTGAACTTCGGCCTACCAGCACGTGAGTCCAGCGTACTACCTCCTGAGCTACGCCGGCTTGAGACAAATATTTTAATTTACTATATTTACTACTATTTTACTTGAGATATAATTGCATAAGATGCCACAAAGAAATAGCTTAAAAAAATTATTTTGTAGCATTTCCAAACATATGTTTAAAAAATTACATAATATGCTTCTTTTCATGAGCATTTTTCAGTGCGTCACAAATGATAGAAAAAAAGGTAAGTCCGTGATAATATACATTTTAGTGACATGATATTTTAGTTAAGTCTGGCAGTTGTCACAATTTATTTGCAATTTGGCAAAAAAACAAATCAATTTTGTTTATTGCATTTATAAAATGGTAATTCCTTTAATTTGTATAGTGTTATAAATTGTTCAGATTATATTCGTAGATATATTATATAATTCGCAAATTATATTTTATTTTCGATTATGGCGCCATCTATTGACAACTAGAAGAAATGTTATCAATGTCACCGACGAAATTTAATCACCGACGTGCGTTTTTTTCTGTCACATACAATTTAATGCGTTAGAAAGAAATCGAAAAACTGTGACGCACTGAAAGATCCTCATGAGAAAAAGCATATTACATATTATGTCTAAAAATTCATGGTATTATTTTTATAGTACCAGCGACATCAGCACTTTTCTACTAAATTTTAGAAATAGTTATTTACACAAGTAGAGTGTTGGTTTTTTTTATTATTATTACATATTTTTACTCTATGCTGAAATTCAGAAATTGCATTTTACTCTATGCAATTCAGAAATATAAGCTGCATGTGCCAAAGCACCTTTCACTCTCTTTAAATAGCAAAAAACAGTATGCCAAAATGTTATCCTTTTCGCAAGTCCCAGCTGTCAACAGTTTATTCAAAGTTCCGTATCTATTGAAAGATGTAATGGCCCATAAATCTTGGCTACACATCTTCAAACAGTTTTCAAACCCCCCTACCCACCTCAAAATGAAAAGGTACAGATGACGAAATCGTAGCGTTTTTTGATGCTCAAATACTATCAGATGAGCAGATATTACAACACATCACACCAAATGAGGTACGGTGCGTTATAAAAACAGAGCTAGACCTTAAACAAGGACACGACCTAATCACTGGAAAAATTATGAAAGAACTACCGCGAAAAGGGATGCTTATGTTAACCTAGTTATTAACGCCGTCATAAGACTAAAATATTTTCCAGCGCAGTGAAAGGTAGCGGAAATAATGCTAATTCTCAAACCTGGTAAACCTTAACACGGAACAACTTCTTGCCGACCAATAAGTCCACTGCCTGTCATGTCTAAAATTATGGAAAAATGACTAGCTAAGAGTCTTATGAAAATTATTGCAGAAAAAGTACTTTTACCGATACACCAATTTAGATTTAGAGCCAAATATTCAACAATGGACCGCGATAGTCGTGACGTCAAAACGTCCAAAAAAGGTTTCCAAACACGTTGTGTCTAGATACACGCTAAAATGTAGGCAAATAAAAAAGTTAAACTTCATCAAGCTAGTGACTATTTGGCGTGGGCAGTGACTGTATATTTTGATACACGCTATTTTGATATGTTTAGTGTTTGTTTGATAGAAAAATATTTGTTATAACGCTTAATTCTACCTAACTTTTTTATTTGAGTACACGTTAGCGTATACCTAGACACAACGTGTTTGGAAACCTTTTGATGTTTTGACGTCACACTATCACTGTCCATTGAACAGATCCATCGACAGGTATAATTAATACAAAAGACTCTTTTGAAAATAAGCAATATTACTCAACTGCATTTATCGATGTGAATCAAGCTTTTGACAAGGTATGGCATCAGAGACTTCTATACAGGGTGTCCCGAAAAGATTGGTCATAAATTATACCACACATTCTGGGGTCAAAAATAGTTCGATTGAACCTAACTTACCTTAGTACAAATTTGCTCATAAAAAAAGTTACAGCCCTTTGAAGTTACAAAATGAAAAGCGATTTTTTCCAATATATCGAAAACTATTAGATATTTTTTATTGAAAATGGACATGTGTCATGCTTGTGGCAGTGTCATCTTAAAACAAAATTATAGTGAAGTTTGTTTACCCTATAAAAATTTTATGGGGGTTTTGTTTAATGTTTTTTAAACCCCCCCGATCTTTTGTCTACGTTCCAAGTAATTCACTATTGTGGCACCATTAGTTAAACACAACATTTTTAAAACTTTTTTGCCTCTTTGTCTTTTTTTGACAAGTCCCCTTTTATCGAGATGTGGCTTCTTTTCCAAAATATACCTAAAAATGTAAATTATAAACAAATTTTAAGATTATTAACAGGTCTCTATAATCGTACTTAACCATAATATACAAATATGTGGTGGCTTTGACAAATATTTAATACTTGTCGATAAACACTGGCTTATCAAAAAAGTACTAAGAGACAAAAAAGTTTTAAAAATATTGTGTTTATCTAATGGTGCCACAATAATAATTTAGTGGGAACGTACACAAAAGTTTGAGGGGGGGGGGGGTTTAAATGAACAAAACCCCCATAAAATTTTTATGGGGTGCACAAATTTCACTTAAACTTTTTTTCAAGATGTTGCTGCCATAAGAATGACACATGTCCATTTTCAATCAAAAATCTCTAAGAGTTTTCGATGTATGAAAAAAAAATCGATTTTCATTTTGTAACTTCAAAGGGCTGTAACTTTTTTTTGTGTGCACTATGGTATATAGGTAAGTGAGGTTCAATCAACCCATTTTTGACCCCAGAATCTGTGATATAGTTTATGACCAATCTTTTTGGGACACCCTGTATAAACTAAAAAAGGAGCTACACCAGAACATGTATGACATACTATACTATACTCATACCTAAAAAAAATATATTTCCAGGCAAAAAAATGAAGACGAAATAACCGGTCAACATATCATAAAGGCAGCCGTTCTTCAAAGTAGCGTTCTTTGGCCGATCCTATATCTACTATTTACCTCCAATGCCTACTGACAATAAAGTACTACCAGCTACATTCGCAGACGATACCGCAATAATGGCAGTACATTCAGATCCCGTTGTTGCAGCAGAATAATGCCAAGAAAACTTAAATAAAGTCCAAGAATGGACTTAAAATTGGAAAATAACACTTAAGAGGAAACAGTAGCGATCAAGAGGTAGCGAAAACGCGTTCCAAGATTGCGGCTGTAATCTGTAATATGTTTTCGAGATATTGGGCACACGTATTCGTAATATAATAAAGAATGGCGTTGCAGAGCTTAATTTGAAAAATACATTAATATGTCGAAATTACTCTGTAATTAAATACAATATTAAAAAAACGAGCCTGTACAGCCATTAAGAAGAACAAAAAATACACTTTCTTTAAATAAACTTTTTTATCCGATGCCTAGATTTTGTGTCATTTTGGAACTACTAAATTTTTTAATTTCATTAGTAGTTCCAAAATGACACAAATTCTACTTATCGGATAAAAAAGTTTATTTGAAGAAAGTGTATTTTTTTCTTCGTCTTAATGGCGGCACAGGCTCGTTTTTTAATATTGTAATTAATTACAGAGTAATTTCCACATATTAATATATTTTTCAAATTGGGCTCTGTACCGCCATTCTTTATTATATTACGAATATGTGTGCCAAATATCTCGAAAAAATATTCAAAATTACAGCCGCATTCTTGGAACGCGTTTTTGCTACCTGTTGATCGCCACTGTTTCCTCTTAATGAATCTAAATCAAGCCACATAGTATTAACTAACTGACATAGCGATTGTCCTTAGATATTACTTCTTAGGCTTACATATCTACAAGAGACCCACTTGGAAAACTCATATATGGAAAAAAAGAAAACACCTTCGTACCACATATATGTATAGACAATATTACTTGTTACTCGGACGTAAGTCCCAGTTGTCGTTGAGAAATAAACTACCAGCCTACAATGCCATACTCAAGCTAATGTGGACGTACGAAATACAGTTGTGAGGCATTTGTTCAAAATCCAACCTAGCAGTCATGGACCGATATCAAAACAT
This sequence comes from Diabrotica virgifera virgifera, assembly GCF_917563875.1. Classification (NCBI taxonomy): domain Eukaryota; kingdom Metazoa; phylum Arthropoda; class Insecta; order Coleoptera; family Chrysomelidae; genus Diabrotica; species Diabrotica virgifera. The sequence continues at coordinate 32,375,630 of NC_065447.1, forward strand.
TGCGTTACGACCAATAACTGATGCGCCATGGTTTGTAAGCAACAAAGACATTCCACAAGACCTTCAAGTGCCAACAGTGAGTGAAGGGATAGTGTCACATAGTGATAAATCTTTACAACGACTAGAGAACCACCCCAATATGTTAGCGTTAAGCTTATTGGACAATAGTCAACAAATTAGACGCCTTGAGCAAAAATTACCATTAGGATTACCATTCTTAAGTTAAGAAATATTGATTGTTATCGTAATTATAATATTCATGTAAAGTAAAAAATATTTAAAATGTATAAACATTTTCAATTCTTTTGTAACACGAAAATGTAGCAGCTCTACATAATACTCTGGTTAAATCGGAGAGTACAGGAAGAGTCTATACCGGTTTCGGAGGTTTTTCCCCCTCATCAATAGTCCCATATCCTCTTCTCTCCGATTTCCCCAGGCATCATACTTTGGGCCATTCCGAATTGCAAAGAACGAAATGTCACGGATGTACTAGAGCCATCTACCGAAAAACAAAGTAAGTTATCAATCGAAGTAGCACAGAAAACGACAATAAATATCGTTCCCATACCACCGATGGACAACAGGTGGAATACTTTCTTTGATTACACCTCCTGAGATTTTCAAAATTTATAAATCAAACAGGATGCCGAGGAAATTAAGATGAGAGAATTTTAAATAATTCACAACTCATCTGCTCAGCGTGGTGGTAAAAGTTCCAACAAGAAAAATTACTTAATACTTCTACAAAAGAGTAAGTGAATTAAAAATATATAAACATTGTCAATTTCTTTGCAACACGAAAATGCAGCAACTGCATATTACTCTGCTTAAATCGGAGAGTGCAGGAAGAGTCTATACCGGTTTCGGAGGTCTTTTCCCTCTCATCAGTAGTCCCATATCACCTTCTCTCCGATTTTTCCAGTCATCACACTTTTGGCCTTTCCGAATTGCAAAAGAAATGTCACGGATGAACTAGAGCCATCTGCCGAATAACAACGTAAGTTATCAATCGAAATAACACAAAAAACTACAATAAATATGGTTCCCATACCACCAGATCGACAACAGGTGGAATACTGTCTTTGGTTACAGCTCCTGGGAGGTGTTTGTTTTTCGGTAGATGGTTCTAGTTCATCCGTGACATTTCTTCCTTTGCAATTCAGAAAGGCTCAAAGTGTGATGCCTGGAGAAATCGGAGAGAAGAGGATATGGGACTACTGATGAGGGGGAAAAGACCTCTGAAACCGGTATAGACTCTTCCTGCACTCTCCGATTTAACCAGAGTACTATGCAGCTTCTGCATTTTCGTGTTGCAAAGAAATTGAAGATGTTTTTACATTTTTAATTCACTTACTCTTTTGTAGGAGTATTAAGGAATCTTTCTTGTTGGAACTTTTACAACTCTTTGATTTATAAATTTTGAAAATCTCAGGAGGTGTAACCAAAGAAAATATTCCACCTGTTGTCAATCTGGTGCTGTGCGAACGATATTTATTGTCATTTTCTGTGCTACTTCGATTGATAACTTAATTTGTCTAAAAAATATTTATTGTAATATTTCTCTTCGAGCCAATATTGTAAAGTAAACAAATGTATTTATGGTTTCTTTTTGACTGATTGCCCAGTAAACGAACAATAAAAAAAGTTAGCTGTGCCAATTCCGAAAAATAAACTGCATGTTACAAAGCACTTTTCCCTCTTTTTAAAAATATTTATGCCACAATTTATTTTTAAATAGCGTAAAACGGTATGCCAAAATGTTACCTTTTTCGCAAATCCTAGCTGTCAGCAATTTATTCAGAGTTTCGTATCTGTTGAAAGATGTAATGGCCCATAAATCTTGGAGAAATGATCGGAAATACTTTCCGATGATATTTTCTCAGTGCATTTCAGCTTTGTGATAAAGGATCCTCGAAAAGTGTTCCAAGTGAGTTTTATTGTGTTCTTTTGTATTTAGGCTTCCATGAATATTGGACTATGGAAGCGCTCAGCGCTGGATATTACTAGCAATAAGAAAGAGATTTGGCATACAGTATTTAATTAGACAGTTATAAATTATGTTTGCGCTCTTACACAATACACAAAAAAATCTGTCTCAGTAAACTACCTACCGATTTGTCAATTCTGGTTAAGTTGGGTGTATACAGAATGATGAATTTTTTAGTGCACATAAAGTATATAAAACGACAATCAAAATATGCAAATAAATGTAGTAGAAGTTCTAACATAAAGCAAAATAAGAAGGGAAAGAGGAGATAGAAAAAGACACACACACTATCTCTCCAAAATTATGTACTCTTTCATTAAATGTGTTGGCACTTGGTAACAAGTTAAGTTGGCATCAACGCGGAAATAATAATTTTTGCGTTCGCTGTCAAAATATGTCATGTTCTTATAAAAGGACAGCAGTAAGAAGCAGTATATATTAGAAAGTAAAGCTTTATTAATAAAAAAATAATTACAAAATATGGAAATCCATAAAACATTTTTTAGGGTGTAATGTTATTTTACATTTTTCCCACAAAAATTGAACATTTTTCTTGCAAAGTCCGCAACGAGATTGTTTTTATTGGTAAACAATTAAATGGTTCATACCATCATATCTTTAGTGTAAGGCCGTGTTGGGATTCCGTCTTGTTGAGCTGCGTTTGGTATCTTTTTTGTAGGTTTCTAGAAGGTTATAAGTTGTTTGCCTTTTAAATTCAAGCTGATCAAGGCTTCCTCTGTTTTTCGGTCCAATTGCCACGCGTTTTGAATAGCCATGTCAATTCCATGTATACTATTAGCGGAAAGTACCATTTTTCCCTCTTATAGAGATCCGGTAAAACTAATGTTTTGGTCACAGCGGTCTACGCCACCCATAAAAGAATTGTATTGCTTTATCATATTTGGTTGAGAAAGAAAAATGTGTCTCTTCTCCTTATGGGAAAACCGTTTGACTTGGTGATGTGGTTTTACTAAACAAAAGTTAGATGTAATTGTAACGACACTATTGTTGTGCCGGCAACAAACCACAATTCCTGTGTTTTTATTTAATCTGTAATCGCAAGTTCCCCTTTCCTTTTTTTTCATAACTGTTGGAGCGAATAGTGGGCATTTTAGTGTTTTATTGTCCCTTACTGTACCTGTACCGAAAAGACCTCTAGTTTTTAACTCATTTAGAAGATGCATGGATGAGAAGAAGTTATCAAAAAAAAGGTGGAATCTCGTTTTTGGCCAGCGTGACTAAAGCACATCTGCATAAGACAAAACAACCGACGAACCAAGACCCAAGTTTTTGTATGTGGCTGGTATTTGCACTGAGTTGCCTTGATACGGTGTAAACCATACAATATAACCTAGACGGAGAGTACCCATCCAAAGCTTATAACCCCAACGAATGGGTTTGTTTCGTAGGGTGCCTTACGTAGGATGATAGGGCTCCAGCGACTTTTTTATTGTGACTGTCGTGTGACTGTCGTCACGATTTTCCCAATACATATATCTTCACACCCACAAAACACCTAATTTCATTATCTGTAACATCACTAGTCAAGTTTTTTTGTGCCGCGTATATATTTGCAATATGTTGTTATCATATTGAATAGGTTGTCGTCAAAAAATAACCTGAAGAGCTGTAATGGCGTGCGATTTTGTTTAGGTCCGATTTCTGGTCTCCAGTAAACATCTTTAGGATGCTGGTAAAGATGACCTATAAGCCATTGTGCAAATCCTAGTTTTTCTAGAATAATCGATGGTTTTGTTTCTTCTTTGCGTAGTGTGGCAAGATGTACGTCGTCGTTGTCGGAATCCGACTCTTCTGCCCTCTGATATTGATTGTCGAAAATAACCTACACGTCACTTCTCAGCTGGCTTCCTGGTAAATGATCTATCGTTGTGACATCCCCGTCTCCCGAATCGCAATCTGTTATATTGTTATATTATCATTTGCATTGTCTGGAGGAAAAATAATTATACCATCAGGAGGCGTTCGAATCTCATCTGTCTCAAGTTCTGCAAATAACTCATGCAATTTTAACGGTTTCCTAAAAAAATCATTTTGTAGTGCTTATTACTAATGTCCTTTTAAAAGAACAAAACAAAAATGGCCGTACACAAGAAAGTAATAAAAACCTCAAAGCAATATTTACACTATAATTACACGTCAGTAAAGCAATGAGTAGCAAATCATGAAAAACGCCCACATTTGTTTTGTAATTAAAAAACTTACCTCCAATTAGCAGTATCCATGTTTAATTAAAAAACAAAACAAAACAATGCTATGCCGGTAGGTAAACAAACTTTTAAAACGAGCAAGTGACGAAATATCTTGTTTGAGGTCGATATGTTTGACAGTAAGCCCCACAGGCGCCATTTTTCAACGGTAAATTTAACCTTTGCCGAGCGCCATAATTTTACACCGGTAACAGACGGCATAGGTACAATTGTACCTATAACAAATTTTCTTAAAGATTTCTTAATCTAAAGGTAATATTTGATAGTTTTAAGATAATATTATATATTGCTAGCATCACTGGTAAAAAATTGTTTAATATTGCAATAAATAAATAATAATATTCGGTAATTTGTTCTTGTATGGATTTACAAACAAATATTGGAAGCCGCTTTTAAGTGATCCCTGTTATCTATCGTAAATTATTGAAATTACTGCAACAATAAACTTTTGGAAATCTTTTTCTTCTTTAAGTGCCATCTCCGCGGCGGAGGTCGGCACTCATCACAGCTATTCGTATTTTAGAGACGGCTGCTCTGAAAAGTTCATTTGATGTAGATCCGTACAACTCTCTCGGGTTGCGCAATTGCGCAGCCACGATATTCTGCGTCTCCCTATGCTTCTCTTTCCTTGAATCTTTCCCTTCTCAATCAATTGGAGCAAGCTCTATGTCTCTCCACGTGTGTCAGAGATATTCCAATTTTCTTGTTTTGATGGTATTTAGGATTTCTACTTCTTTATTCATCTTTCTCAGAACCTCTTTTTTTTTGTGACGTGTCCTCTCCACGATATTTTCAGAATTCTTCTGTACACCCAGAGCTCAAACGATTCTAGTTTTTTCATTGATGCAGAATTGAAGGTCCAAGCTTCCATTCCAAACGTAGCACCTAGCTAACCTAACTCTTAGCTCCAACTTAAAACCTCTTGTGTAGAGCACTTTTCTCATTTTGTTAAATAGTGGTCGTAAACAAATTCTAAAAGAGTAGCATTGTATAGTATTTCAACTGTATACATAGATTTCATCCATATTTAGTTGTTTGATGTTTGTCAATATATGTATACCTGAAAATTATCATTAGTATTAATGATTCTACATCTAGTTTACCAAAATTCCGACAAAAGAGGTATAAATAGAATCAACGAAGAAAACTTGTGTGAGATCGGGAATTTGGAGTCTCTGCCACTCATACGTGTAGCTATGTCTCGTGATCATCTCAAGACTATGCTAATATTTATAAGATTTGACAACAAAAATACCCGTCAATAACGCAAAAAAGCTGATAAGGCTGCACTCATACGAGATATCTGGCAATGCTGAATATCTGGGCAGTTTTGGATCTTGTCACGTCTTATAAATGTTCTAGGCGAAAGGTTACCACATATAACTTTTTGCCAGTTTTGAACTCGCTATAGTCTAGAATTCATGTCACACGACGTTCGTGGGCTCGTTTAGAAGAAAATAAGAGATTTTTGCTCACCAATATGAAAGCAAGCAAGGAAAAAGCAAGCAATTTTCCACAAATCTGGCATACAATCATGATTCTACCGTATGTTCTTATTTGCTAAAGAAAAACAAAGCAGTAGTATTACTCTCGTCCATGCATATGACAGGACAAGTAGCCTGAAATGATTAAGAATTAGAATAAAACTAAAGGAAGGTTGATACGATATGGATAAAATGCTGAGTGAATGTACGCTTAAGCGTCGAACATTGAGTTGGTACTTGACCTTTTTTATAATACAATTGACGTCACTGGCTTAGCATTCTACATTATATCGAGACCACAGTCCATTACAAAAAAAAGGACAAACGCAAGAAGTTTTTGAAGGATCTTTCTAAAGATCTTTGTCTTGCTGTAGATACTCCTCCTCAAGTATCTGACAGCATTCGTGGATCTACTTCAGTTACCATGTTTGTCGAAACGAACGGAAAAAACAGCCTAAAAAGAGAAAAAGTTGTGTAGTATGTTTTCTACCTGTGTGTGATGAACATTCTTTGTCTCAAACGACATGTATGTTGCGAAAATCCACACTAATATTCATTTTTGAATTTTGGTTCAAATAAACTATCATTTAAATACAAAATCTATTGATTTTTTTATAACATTTATTAAAAAAAATACAAGGTACAAATGTACCTATGCCGTCGTTTATGGGGGTAGGAAAAATTTAAGCCCGCTGCTGGGAAATGAATGAAGATTTCTTTGTTATATTTGGCTCACATAATCTACTGGATAGATGTAGAGATGTCACAAAAGTTCAAGTCCCTATCTCTTTAACAAAAAAAGTTATCACAATTTAAAACGCAAAAGTTACAATAATTGTGCCTATGCCGTCCGACGAAGGTTAAGGTATTAATTTAAGGGAAACAGATCGATTGCCTTTTAAAAGGACAGTAATAGTATGTGCTAGTATGTGCATCTAGGTCAAATGATCAAACTAGATAAACAGAATCAAACGGCAAATATAACTATTAGAAGAATCTCCGAGTGCCTTGGGCGGTAGTAGCAAAGACTCAGTGTTGAGTCAAAAGAGATACCAATAAATCTATAAAAGGGTATTTAAACAGTTGTATTCTATCAGTTATGACCTATGGAATGGATGCCGTGACACTTATAGAATTATCAGCCAAGAGATTAAGAAAACCACAACGCCATCGAACGGGCTATGCTAGGAGTATCTATGAGAGAACATATGCTACATGAGGATATGCAAAGCAAGACGAAGGTGGAAGATGTAATTGGAAAAATGGCGCAAATGAAGTGGTTCTGATTTGGACAACTGGCATGTCAAAACAACGAAAGGGGGACGAGAAATATTATACATAAGAGACGACTACGCTAGAATAGACATAGTGGGGAGAAACTGGCACCAAATACTAGAAAATAGAAAAGGGTAAAGAACTCATAGGGAGGCCTTTATCCAGGAGTGGATATTAATTATGTTACTAATTATGTTACATCATAATTCATAAAGGATTTAAAAAATAATAAGCACACATATGCAAACAGACCCGATTAATTAATTGATTTTTTGATGTTTTTCCTAGAACAACAAGGTTTTAGGTCGGGAAGGTCATGCACTGATGCTATATTTATAATGAGGTAAGTTCAAGAGAAATCGTTGGAATACAACAAACCGGCATATTTATGTTTCGTGGACCTTAAGAAAGCATTTGGTAGGGTCACATTAAAGGACGTTATCCACTTGTTTTACTCGGGAGAGGTACCTCTGGGAATACTTAAAACGATAGAAAACATCTACCAGAACAACACAATAAAAGTAAAAGTGGAAGATAAACTAACTGACCCAATTGAAGCCGACAATGGGATAAGACAGGGGGGTTCCTTGTGTCCTTTATTGTTCAACCTGATCATGGACGAAATAATAAAAAAGTAAGAACTAAAAAAGGATACCAAATGGGAGAAAAACAACTTATAATAATCTGCTATGCGGACGATGCAATACTAATCTCTCAAAGTGAAGATGATTTACAACGTATGCTGCACCAATTCAACATAATCGCCAGAAAATTTAACATGTTAATTTCCTCAAAAAAGACAAAATGCATGGTTATAACAGCAGATCCAATAGGATGTAAATTAGAGCTGGAAGGTCAGATAATAGAACAACTGGTGGAGTTTAAATACCTAGGCATCAAACTATCTAGCTACGGAAGGCTCGAAACAGAAGTGGAAGATCACGTGAATAAAGCAAACCGAGCCGCTTCGCTGGTTGCTTGAATGCCACAATATGGAGAAATAAAAATTTTAGAAGAGAAATGAAAGAATTTACAAAACGGTCATCCGACCAATAATGACATATGCGGCAGAAACACGACCCGACACAGAGAGGACAAAAAGGTGGCTCGAAACAGCGGAGATGAAACCCCTTCGAAAAATCGATGGTAAGACCCTATGGGACAGAGCTAGAAGTATAGATAAACGACGTAGATGCAAGCTGGATAACAATAATAACTGGGTAAGAAACAGAAGAATAGAATGGAATGATCACATAATCCGAATGACAACAAATAGGGTAGTCAGGACAGCGAGAGACGGTTCCAATAGGAAGACGATCAGTGGGAAGAGCACGAAAACGATGGAACGACAACTTACTAAATGCACATTGAAAAAACAGACAGAGTCATGTCTATACAAAAAGAAGAAGGAGGAGAAGAAGAAGATGTTTTTTCTAATTTATAAATGTCGATAATAACGGTCAAAAAAAAATTAAAATAAACTCCAAGAGCAAAATTTTGGTTATAAGGCATAATATGGATATTTTGGTTACAAGAACTATTTCATTCATGTTTTATTTTACCTAACCGCCAGAAAATTTAACATCAATATTTAACTAAAAATGGGAAAATGCTTGGTTAGAAAAACAAATCTGCTAACATAATAATTGGGGCTAGAAAGATTCAAGTAGGTGGTCAAAAGAAAGGAAAGAAAAATTTATGAAAATTCACTAGTGGGGTAGACTAGACTTTCGAAATTGACATTCAATCGTATCGTTGCTCGGATTAATCTGTGGTCGCTTCCTACCGAAAATTTGTTAAGTATTTCAATGTCTTTAATTATTTCTTTTCTGTTTATTATGATAAAATCTATCTCATTTTTGACACTGCCATCTGGGCTTATCCATTTAGGCTGAGGCTTTTTATCGAAAAAACACTTCATCATGGATAGATACATTTTCCTGGTGTAAGAAATTAAGCAGTTTTCATCGTCGTTCATTTCTGTCCCCATACCCATACTTGCCCATTGCTACTTCTGCATCATCTTGTTTAAAGTCAATTTTTGCATTAAAGTCGCCCGTAATTATTGTATAATATGCTGGTGTAGTGTGTGATGCTGTTTCTAGGTCATCATAAAATTTTTCAATTTCTTCATCTGAGTGGCTAGTCGTTGGAGCATATGCCTGGATTATCTTAAGGTTATATCTTTCATTTAGTTTGAAGATGAGGTATACAATCCTGGAACTTACGCTGTTAATTTTAGTTATATTTTGGGTGTGTTTCTATGTATAATGAATCTTACTCCACCATGTGAAGTGTCTCCTTCTCCTCTAAAATGAAATAAATGCCCCGATTTAAGAGTAATTTGGGCTTTTCCTCTTCGTCTGATTTCGCTGAGGCCGATGATGTCCCATTTTATTGTTTTCAGCTCTTCCTCCAGTTCCATCATCTTCTGGTCAGATATAAGGGTTCTAACATTGTATGAGGTGATATGCATTTGTCGTTCTTTGTGGTGGTCTGATGTTTTCCGGAGATTCTTAGCACCCTCTGATCCAACCCATTTCCATCCGCTACCTTGGTTAGGGGTATTGGATTCGCCGCGGCCGGAGACTGAGGACCGTTCAGTACTATCGTCTTTCATGAAAATTTGCCTTTGGGGTTTTAAGCCATTAAAACGCCACGCTTGGCTAGTGTGTGTTGGCGAGTTGGATTGGATGTGGAGGGAGGAAAGGGTGGAGATGGGATTGCTTTGGGTTTGGACATGGTTTCCCCGGTGAAGGGATGCTGGGGAAATTCATGAGCTCGCGTGGGCAGGTGTGCTATTCCTGAAGTAGATCTATTCTCTGCCGGGATCGCAGAGACTACCCGCTACCGCCTTCAATATAGCTCTGACTGTTTAAAGTTTCACCCCTCACCCATCCCACAAAAGGTCGGGATACACCCCTGTTAAAAATTGCGCACCCGACAAGGTTTTTTTCTGCAAATTTCACTTTATAATAATTAATAAATCTAACAATGTCAGGACACTCCTCTACATTGTCCGCATAAAATGTATCGTTTTAGTTCATTTCAGAATTACGCAAAATGAAATACTTTTTCTCATCTAAAATAATGATCTTTTCATTGACAAAGTGTACTCGCCTCAGTTGACGACACTTCTTGGTGTACAAAAGGGTCGAGCTGAAAAGTATTGGAGGAACTTAAGTTCCTTTCGATTTAAGAACATTCCTCCTCCATACCAACGGTATCGTACGCTTAGCAGATCTGTATTACAAAGCCAATTTCCTAGTTGACATTCCAATCTCGATTTTTGCTCTCTCACCAATCTCTCTAACCTCTGGGCTGGGCAGTATATGCACTTGGTCTTCCAATTTTTAGTATATTTAGACATGGTATCTGTTGCTCGCACTCTGTTATTGTTCTATAAATGGTTCTTCCAGAAATGTGTTCAGTATGGAATCTTTGACAGATTTCCATTTTAGGTGTCCACCTAACCAACTTCAAAAAATTTTTCTTATTTCCAATTGACACGGAATGATAAAAATTCCAAGTGACAGTAAATAAAGTAAACAAACTTTTATTTCCAAAAACAATTTGATGTTAAACAACGAAAAGCCCCAGATGCAAAGTTTACTAATTTTAAACAATTAGAATAATTGAAATAAAAATATAATAAACAATATTTTAAATATAAGACTTTTCGTTAATAAACTGCTTTCTGGCTGCATCCCATATCTCCGGATTTTACAATATATAATCACGTAGAGATGACGAAAATAGGAGAAAGCAAATAGAGGACACTTAGGCCACGCATTTACCTTCTCTTCGTCTAGGAAAAGGACCGAAAGACAGTTTCTAAATACTCAAAAACTGAGTAAAATGAAAAAGATAAAAAAGGGTTCAAGGCAGGTTTTGTTTATATTCGATTCAGAGTTGGACTACCATCTCAATATAGCAACTATTTCAGCATCCTTATGCATCATCAGTGAAGTTTATGCAGTCACAACTCTGAAGGGAATATAAATATTCTGCCTCTTTTAAGGCAAACCATCGCGATGCAATGAACCCACCTTTTGAGACGCAATATAGCGACATCTTTCGTATTACGAGGAAAACAACGAAAAGCCCCAGATGCAAAGTTTACTACTTTTTAAACCATTAGAATAATTGAAATAAAAATATAATAAACAATAATTTAAATCTAAGACTTTTCGTTAATAAACTGCTTTCTGGCTGCATCCTATATCTCCGGATTTTACAATATATAATCACGTAGAGATGACGAAAATAGGAGAAAGCAAATAGAGGACACTTAGGCCACGCATTTACCTTCTCTTCGTCTAGGAAAAGGACCGAAAAATAGTTTCTAATTACTCAAAAACTGAGTAAAATGAAAAAGATAAAAAGGGTTCAAGGCAGGTTTTGTTTATATTCGATTCCGAGTTGGACTACCATCTCCATATAGCAACTATTTCAGCATCGTTATGCATCATCAGTGAAGTTTATGCAGTCACAACTCTGAAGGGAATATAAACATTCTGCCTCTTTTAAGGCAAACCATCGCGATGCAATGAACCCACCTTTTGAGACGCAATATAGCGACATCTCTCGTATTACGAGGAAAACAACGAAAAGCCCTAGATGCAAAGTTTACTACTTTTTAAACAATTAGAATAATTGAAATAAAAATATAATAAACAATATTTTAAATCTAAGACTTTTCGTTAATAAACTGCTTTCTTGTTTGTTATATTATATGTTTATTATTGTTTATTATATTTTTATTTCAATTATTCTAATTGTTTAAAAAGTAGTAAACTTTGCATCTGGGGCTTTTCGTTGTTTTCCTCGTAATACGAGAGATGTCGCTATATTGCGTCTCAAAAGGTGGGTTCATTGCATCGCGATGGTTTGCCTTAAAAGAGGCAGAATGTTTATATTCCCTTTAGAGTTGTGACTGCATAAACTTCACTGATGATGCATAAGGATGCTGAAATAGTTGCTATATGGAGATGGTAGTCCAACTCTGAATCGAATATAAACAAAACCTGCCTTGAACCCTTTTTTATCTTTTTCATTTTACTCAGTTTTTGAGTATTTAGAAACTGTCTTTCGGTCCTTTTCCTAGACGAAGAGAAGGTAAATGCGTGGCCTAAGTGTCCTCTATTTGCTTTCTCCTATTTTCGTCATCTCTACGTGATTATATATTGTAAAATCCGGAGATATGGGATGCAGCCAGAAAGCAGTTTATTAACGAAAAATCTTGGATTTAAAATATTGTTTATTATATTTTTATTTCAATTATTCTAATTGTTTAAAAAGTATTAAACTTTGCATCTGGGGCTTTTCGTTGTTTTCCTCGTAATACGAAAGATGTCGCTATATTGCGTCTCAAAAGGTGGGTTCATTGCATCGCGATGGTTTGCCTTAAAAGAGGCAGAATGTTTATATTCCCTTCAGAGTTGTGACTGCATAAACTTCACTGATGATGCATAAGGATGCTGAAATAATTGCTATATGGAGATGGTAGTCCAACTCTGAATCGAATATAAACAAAACCTGCCTTGAACCCTTTTTTATCAATTTGATGTTAGTTTGTTTTTGTTAAATTTAAACCCAATGAAGCTAAAACTGTTAGGGTATTCATTATCACTGACTTGAAGAAAAGTAGAAAAAATTTTTATGATAGTTCTATATAAAATTTTTAGAGATAATTAAATTAAGCTTGAAATTTTAGAATTATTTAGTTTAGATTTGATATTCGATGTGTGCAAGTACCTGGAGGGGATACGAGAAACGGTTGTGCGTGAGTAGCGGAGAAATCTTGCAACTTTTTTAACATATTTCTTAAAAAATTCATATTGTCAAAGTGACCTATATTTCTGTCATTGAAGAAAATGGGATTTGGCAAATGTTGTGTAATAAATTGTAAAAATATGTTGCTCCACAATATTGGTATGATATGCAATTATTACATATTAAAATTAATTTAATTAATGCTTTTTTGCTTGTAGTACTGCATTTTAATAATTAATTTTATTTACTACCCACCTACAGTGTTTACCTTTTAATAATATAACCTCAATTTTACCTTTTCTCCTTATTCTTTTTTGGGCTATGGCCTTGACAATTGAGTGGACCAGATGCTAAGGGGTACAAGTGATAAAATGGTTCAATTGAGAAAAACTAAGTCAAAGTTAAATTTACATAGTATATTCTACAGCAAATTAATCACTTATAAACTTATTTAGAATTAATTTTATACCTTCTATTTATCTAATTGTAAAAGTTTTGTAAAATTAGTATATCTTTTCATTCAAAATATTTGAAATTTGAAAAAAAAAAACATTCGCATTTGTATCCCTATGCTTAAAATTTTGCACTTGTTTCTTCTTGCCACTTAAGTACCTTACGAATTTATTAAATTCTTAAACTAAAAAAAGAAAAATTACGTAAAAATTAAACATTTTTATTTATGAAAACTTACTTGGTACATTTCGTGATATTTTTTCACTTATTTTGAATATTTTCTTAAGGGCTTAATTTGAAAAGATACTAAACAAATCACCAAAAATAATATCAAACACCTTACAAGCAAATGGATACAAATGAAGTTATACTTGTTTGCTGCAAACTGTTGTTAAATATTTCGTAAGAAGTCAAACTAGAACCTGAGATATGTCGCCACCAGTAGTTTAATTCACCTGTATCTCTTTCCCACTAAATTTTTAATACTATCTAGTATTATTTTGTGCACTTAACACAGTTTACAATATTTTGTCACTTGTACCCCTTAACATCTAATCCCCTCAATTATCCAGTAACCAGGACTAATATAATAATTGGCCAATATAATTATATATAACAGCCCTACAGGCCTTAGAGGCCCTTGGCAATAAAATTAAAAGATATTAAAAGATATAATTAAAAGAGGCCAATATAATTAAAAGTGTTAAATATGTTGCTGAGCTGTGAAACCAGGTGTCGCTTTTCCGAACTTGTACGGTCCCACATATGTATGTAATTTTATTTAAACTCAAACATAACCGTAGATCTTCTTCTTGTAGTGCCTATCCGTTTCGGATGTTGGCGACCATCATGGAAATCTGCACTTTGCACACTGCTGCTCTGAAAAGATTTGTAGTGGTTGTGTTGAACCACGTTCGTAGATTTTTCAGCCAGGAAATCCTTCGCCTTCCTGGTCCTCGCTTTCCCTCTACTTTTCCCTGCAAGACCAGTTGCAGCAGTCCATATCTCTCACTGTTCCTCATGATGTGACCGAGGTATTCGATTTTGGCTGTTTTTATTTTGATTAACAGCTCTTTTTCTTTTTTCATTCTCAGCAAAACACCCTCATTAGTAATGTGGTCGGTATAAGATATCTTCAGGATTCGACGATAAAGCCACATCTCAAAAGCCTCAATTTTCTTGCAGGTGGCGTCTGTGAGAGTCCACGACTCAACTCCGTACAACAGTATAGGAAATATATAACATCGTAGTAATCTGACTTTTATGGGTATCGACAAATCATGACATTCGAACAACTTTGCCATTTTTTGAAATGCAGATCTTGCTTTCTCTATCCTACATTTAATTTCTATAGAATGGTCCCAATTTTCATTGACGTTCGTACCAAGGTAGGTGTATATTTTTACTCTTTCTATTTGTTGACCATTCACATTGATTCGTCCAAATTGCTGTTCATTCTTAGAGATCATCATACATTTGGTTTTCTTAGTGTTTAGTGAAAGTCCGTATCTCTGACTGACTTCTGCGATTCTGCTCATTAACCCCTGTAGGGCTTCAGAACTGTCAGCGAATACCACAGTGTCGTCTGCGTATCTTATGTTATTGATACATTCTCCGTTAATTCTAATTCCGGCTTCAACATCATCCAATGCTTCTTGAAAGATTTCCTCAGAGTAGAAACAGCAGTGGGGATAGTATACATCCCTGACGGACCCCACGTTTGATTTTGATATCGTCGGATTCTCCTGCCTCTGTCCGGATAGATGATGTTTGATTCCAGTACAGATTGCTGATAATCCTTAAATCACAGGTGTTTATTCCAATATTGGTTAATATCTCCATCAGCTTGTCGTGCTTTACTGTATCGAACGCTTTATGGTAATCAATGAAACATGCATAAATATCGCAATTCACGTCTCTACATCGTTGAAATAGCACTTGTATACTAAATAGAGCTCTTGTACCCACTGCATTTCGAAAACCAAACTGTGTTCGGCTGATTTTTTCTTCGCACAGTCTATATATCCTTTGATGTATAATTTTTAGAAATAGCTTTAAAATATGGCTCATTAAGCTGATGGTTCGGAAATCACTGCAGGATACGGACTTTGTTTTCTTTGGTAAAGCAACAAACGTCGACTTCAACCATGCTTTTGGTATTACTCCGCTTAAATATAAGTCGTTAAATATTTTGGTTAGGCGTTGAGTACCGTCGGTGTCAAATAGTTTTATGAGTTCAGCATATGCATTGTCAGGTCCAGGAGCTTTGCCATCTTTTAGTTGTGATATTGCTCTTTCCACTTCACCTGATGTCATTGGTAAGTGGTCATCACATATGTAGGATGGAGGTTGTTCGGATCTAGTATCATGAAAAAGTTCCTGTATGTATTTTGTCCATATGCAGATTTCTTGATTTCTCTCTGTGATGATATTCCCCTGTTGGTCTCGCAATTTGCTAGCTGTGTTGGATTTCTGAAGACCAGCTGCTTGCTTCACCTTTTTATGCATGTTAAACGTATCATGTTTTTGCTCTAACGACTCTATCTCTTCACACTGTGATTTTAACCAATTTTCTTTGGCCTTTCTTATTTCAGTTCTTATTTGTCTCTGAATCGTGTTGTACATTATTTTGTTGTTTTTTGATTTTCTTCTTTCTTCCATAAGTTGTAGTATATTGTCGTTCATCCAACTTTTTCTCATCTCTTTCTTTTCTATTAGATGTTCTTCTCTGATGTTGTTAAAGGTTTCACATATATTTTGGAGTGATTCTTCGGCATTATATGTTTGCTACACATTAATTAGCTTCTCTGAAAGAATCTGTGCGACTGTCTCTTTTGTTTTCTTATCTTTTAGTATTCTCATATCGCACTTTTTGTTGCTGTTCTTTTTTGCAACCTTCTTGAATCTAAACCTAAATTTACCAACAACAGGAACATGATCTGATGATACGTCAGCACCAGGGTAACCCTTAACCGATAGGCATCCATTACGGAATCTCTTGTTCACCATTATGTAGTCAATTTGATTCCGTATTACGTTTCCTGGTTGATCTTGCGGGGAGACCCAGGTGTACAAGCGTCTTGGTGGTAGTTTGAAGAATGTGTTTAGTATTGTAAATTCTTCTTCTTCTACAAACAGTTTTAATCTGTCTCCCCTTTCATTTCTCTGTCCTAGACCAAAATCACCTATGAATTCACCGCTTCTCCCTTTACCAATTTTCGCATTGAAGTCACCCATAATGATAGTTATATCTTCTTTTTTAAGTCGTTTAAGTGACTTTATCAACAACTCATAGAATTGCTCTAGATCTTCTTCTGGTTTATCGCTTGTGGGGGCATACACTTGTAATATATTTAATTTGACGGGGCTAGTATTCAGTTGGATTATTATTAATCTTTCAGAAATAGGTATAACATTTGTAACATATTGACGTAATTGGGGAGACGCGATTATTCCAACCCCATATATATGTTGACCATCGTCATTTCCTGAGTGGTATACCATATGGTTGTCAACAATACAAGCACCACTATTTGGCCACCTCATTTCGCTTATGCCCATTATACCGATTCCGAGTCTGGTCATTTCTTGAATGGTATTATGAATTTTTCCAGCCTGATACATTGTCTTCACATTCCAGGTACATATTTTAATAATCAACTCTGCTGTTCTTAGAGACACTTTTCCAATTCTATCACAGGGGTTTCGCTGGGTTACGACCTGGGAGGCCCTGTGGTCTAAAGGTGGATCACCTCCCCTGCCGAATCTTGGCTTCCGTATTCCATGATTAGTAACTATTTCCACTTTAGTTGGATTTGCCATGATAGCTTTTCTAGAGATGTCATCAGGGACCTTTAATGCAGTGGTTTCTCGTTGCCTTCTGCATTCTGATGCCGTTGACCACTTTCTTGGTTCTTCCGCCTTTGAGACCAGTTTCCAAGTCTCAGGACAACAGAGTGCCCTTCCATTTACCAGCTCGTCCGCCCGAAGCCGTTGGCCAGTAAATGGTGTATTGCTTATCCCGGCAAACACTCGGACGTCAGAGCCTCGTTAGTTGTCTAGCAGGATGTACGAGATGACCATGATCTAGATCACCATACGAGCAGGTGAGGTTGGCATTTGAACAGGAGAGGCTATATCTTACGCATCACTATCCCTTAACATCCCGTAATAACCGTAGATAATGAAATATATCTAATATAATACAAGCTCTAACAATATATTTCCCTAGGAAAAAATTTTCATCAAATTTAACTGCAACTAAAATTGTTTTAATTAAAAGTTATGCCATAATGGCTTATTATTCTATAGAATATAAAGTTTCAAATTGACCGTTCTAAAATGTTTGTTTGTCTTTTATTATCCTCTGTGGGATTTCCCGAGATCCTATAGTCGTTTGTCATGTCGCATTAGAACTTTTTAATGACTGTCTTTGGATTGTACTACTTTAAATTTGTTTTTCTCGCTTTCTCAAATGTGGCAAGAACAATACATTTCACTAAGGAGGATTACTTTGATCCTGAGATACTAAGAGTAATTGTAAACTGATACCCGGGCATTATGAGATTTAAGCTAAGAAAAAATATAATATTATATTTCGTTCTCTTTCTGTTTTTAAGTAGTTTTTTCTGACGAAAGGAATTAAGAGAATAAAACTTTGAATGAGAATGGTAACTTTAATATTTGGAAATGAAATCGTCTTAAAATATCTCTACACTATGAAATTAGGTTACATACAGTGTGCAAAAGAAAAGTGGAATAATTTCATTATATCGTGAAAAAATCATTTTTGAAATAAATCCCGAAACAGTTCATTTTTGTGTTTAAATTCTGATTTTTTGGCATATATATCATACTAGTGACGTTATCCATCTGAGTGTGATGATGGTTTTAAATGAGAGTAGGGGTCCTGTGCCAGTTTGAAACGTTATTTAATTCTAGTATTATTGATACAGCGTGTCCAATTTTTTTAATTACATTGATCGACACAAAAAGAAGAAACATTTTATTGGAATTTTGGACATTTAATTTAAGTGAAAATATTTCGAAAATAAGCGAAAAACTTGTCAAATAAACATTTTTTTCTATTTTTTGACAGCAGTAAAATGTATTTTTAATGAAATAAATTATACACATTTAATTAATTTGTCAAATAATTTAATTAAAAAAATATTGGACACCCTTCATAAATAATTATGAATAGAAAATTATCTAAGCTTTCAAATGAGCTAGCACACGAACCATATTCTTATTAAAAAAATCAAAGATTACGTCAACAGACGCATATATCGATGACGTCACTAGTATGATAATATGTAAAAAAATTATAATTTAAAAATAAGAAATCATGTTTCAAGTTTTTTCCTTAAGAGGCGACAGTAGCGATCATCAGGTAGCAACAAACGCGGTCCAAGATTGCGGCTGTACCTAACTTTAAATATTTTGTCGAGATATTTAGCACACATAATATTCGTAATATAGTAAAGAATGGCGGCACGAAGCCCAATTTGAGAAATATGTTAGTATGTGGAAATTACTCTATAAGTAAATAAAATATTGCAAAAAGGAGCCTCTACCGCCATTAAGAAGAACAAAAAATATACTTTCTTCAAATAAACATTTTTATCCCATGCCTAGATTTTGTGTCACATTAGATCCACTAAAAATCGATTTTCTATAACAAGAAATCGAACGTGACTGACTCGGCATCATTTAGCGCGCCTGTGAGTATAATGTCACTGTCAGTGTAAAATTCGCCGGGTTACGAAATTACGAATTTTTTGCTTTCATTTGCAGCATACTGTATAATGATTTTTATTTACCCTGTGATAGATTAAATATTTATTGTGAATAATTTCCATAAACCGCTATTATAATAATTATCAAAATATATATAAATGTTTAATAAAAAGTTCTCAAGTATTATTAGATAGATGTAATTATTATATACATTGTTGAATTTTGTACAATGCGATGTACCTACAAATGTAATAAATTTTTAACTCGACATTCAAATGGAAGTATGAAAATATAATGTTTAAAACTTTTGTAGCGGAATGGATCCAAATATAAAATATGTTATGATATCAAAATGTTGTATCCTAATAAATTTATTAAAATAATAGATACTTACAGTTTATGAAACATGATACATTATTATTCAGGAGCAATAATATTACAGAGTACAGCATTTATTTTTTGCAAATATTAAACAAAATAAAATTATTTTTAAATAATTTCTAATATAAATTTTTATGCCGAATAGAAAACTGACGGTAGGGGTAACTTTGGGGATACGTTACTTATTTTTAATCTTAAGAAGAACTCCGACGGCACGTGGCGCAGCATTCTCAGTGAAATAGAAAAATGTAATAGAAATGGATAAAAACTGAAGAAGGGATTGAACGCAACGTGAAATAGAGAAATATCTCTCAAAATTTGTTATTTATGACCCTTAAGATAATACCAAACCCTAATTTATTGCCTCTTTACGCTATTTTTATTGTCCTGAAGACCGTGACTTTTTTCCGAAGAATTTTCGGTAAAATGACACAGTTCAAAGAGATTTAACATACGGGTGCAAAAACGCCCAATTTTCGACTAAGCTAGGGAGCTGATACGATCAGTACCATAGTAATTTTACTATGTTGTGGTTAAACTACGTTTTGTTAAGATTTTTATCATCTTATGAATTACCCAACTTAATAAAAATTCTACCGCCCACACTGGTAGTGTACGGTTCTCTCTCCTTTGCACTATTATATATTTTCTATCTCACTTTGCCGACGTTTAGATTGGTAAACCACTTTAACCCGGGAGCAATCGCCCTCACTTCTGTAACGTCAGTAGTCGCGCTTAGAGAAAAAATCTCACAATATAGATTTAAATATGAGTTTAAACCAAATTTCTATTATATAATATTTCTATTTACTTGATATGCTAAAAATATCTGCTTCTAACAATTTTAAAGCTAATTAGTTCTCACAAAAGCCATAAATTCCACAAAAAAAAAATAGAAAAATTAAAAAAAAAATTTAAAAAAATTTCTACGCATTACTACGATCTTTCTCGAGTCACTTGCGAGTGGAAAGCAATGCTGAAAAATTTGTCATCAAGTTATCGCGGAAAAGGATAAAATGTGAGGTTTTTTCTCACGGCGCGACTGCTCCCGGTTTAACACGTTCTTCAACGGGTCGTTGGTTCAAACCTTTAGATGCCCTGGAAAATGAGGTATTCGAGAGACCTTTCTGCGACGATGCTGAGTTTGTAGGGTTGGCATTATGCGCCTAGGGCAGTGATTCTCAACCTGTGGGGCGCGCCCCCCTAGGGGGGCGCGCTTTTAGCAATGAGGGGGCGTGAAAATATCAAAAAAAAACATCTAAAAAATTGACTAATTTACTAAAATCATGGCAAAACAAAATTCTGACAAACAAAGAAATAAAATACCCATGAACAAGGAGCTATACATAGTTATGAGCACTGAATACTAAATCAACTAATTTAATGTAAATTAGTGACTTCCTTGGGCCTGTTTTGCAGAGCAAAGCTTATCGAAACAGGGTGTAATATTAGAAATAAATGCTCTCAGTTCTTTCCCTATATTTAGCTGCGATCTATATTTGGTCTTTAAATCAGCCATCGCGGAAAATCCTGTTTCGCGAAGGTAGGATGGTGAAAACGGTAATAGTATACGAAACGCTCTGGTTTTCAGTGCAGAAAACTCATCATTTACCCCTGCCCAAAATTCAAAGAGGGATCTAATATTAAACTGTTTCTTGATTTCGGCATTTGCTGTGAAGTCTATGAAGGTTTCTTCTTCTGCAGTAGAGAGCTCTTCGGGTGTAATTTGAAACGGATCCCACTCATAACTATTAGGTAAGTATTAATTGGTCGTCGGCAAAAAAGTATCTTTTAAAATTTTTTGTCAGCATTGCTAAATGATTTTCAATGGTTACAAAAACAACTTTCACGTGTTGTTCTTCAACCTGGTAAGTTTTAAAACATTCATCCACATTTTCAAATATTTCTAGGTTTTTGCTTTAAATTTCTGCTCCACAATTTCAATTTTCTACAGAAAGCGTTAATTTTATCATTCGTATCAAATATATGTGTATTGGCCGCTTGAAGTTCTAAGTTCAAAATATTTAGTTTCTCGAATATATCAACCAAGTAACTCAATTTCATCAAAAATAAACCATCGTGAAACATCTTGGCTTGCGGCCTCTTTTCTTCTTCTAGAAAAATGGCGATTCCATGTCTTAATTCAAAACACGTTGTAAAAATTTCCCACGTAATAACCAGCTTGCCTCACAATAAAATAATAATGCTGAATGTACCGCATCCATGTCTTTGCAAAGTACCTACAGAAAAGATTCTAGTTTTCAAAGGTCTCATTTTTATGTAGATAAATAACTATTGTTACAACCGTAGTTAGCACAATATTCAAGCCAGAGCTTCTCTGTTGATCATACAGTGTCTCTATTTTTCCTTCATTTATATAATCAGTTAACATAGCAAATAATGCAAGCGACTTTGCTATCAATTCTATTGGTTTGCAGAAAAGTAGTTCTGATAGTTTCTACTGATCTGCCATCACAAAATCGAACGTAGTCAATAAAATGAGCATATTTATTGCTACTGTTGCCTCATCAAGCTGAATCGAAAACGGCTTTTCACGCAACTTCCTGATTAGCTGATCCTGTACATATTCAGCTATATCACCAATTCGGCGGACAACAGTATCATTTGATAGAGGTATAAACTCCAATTTTTTAGCAAAATTATCTCCAAACACAGTTTCTACAATTTTGATTGCAGTTGGTAATATAAGATCTTCACCAATAGTGTTAGGCTTTTTAGATCTGGCTGTTTAATATCAGACTTTATAAGAGGCAAGTAAAGCTATTTCATTCGCAGTCAAAGTTTTTATTAAAACTAATTTTTGCTTTTCACGCCGTTTTAATTTTAACTCGAAGAATTCTCGGGGTTTGTTAATGTACTCACTACGAAGCGTTTCCCAATGTCTTTTTAGTTTATTAGGTTTCATGCTGCTCAAGGTATATTATTATTGCATAGATATATTGTTATTGAACGAGGGGGGCGCGGTGAAAATAATTATGGAAAATTGGGGCGCAAATGGTAAAACGTTGAGAAACGCTGGCCTAGGGTTTGCCGGATGATCGAATGCCGATTTGGCAAACTGTAGTTGTTTACCTCGCCAGCCGACCACCAGAGGGATATGTGTGCAACGTCACACGGCTTCAATGTTCAGGAACCTTGGTTGCTTCATCTGGGGTTCAGTGCTGGGGAAAAAGTATCCTCTTTTGGATGATCTAAAACTCAAACCGAAAATGAATAAATTGTGTGAAGTAGTAACGTAGAACCTAGAAGGTGACGCATGCATCTCCAAGTTTATAGTACCATCACTTGACCAGTGTACCTACCTATATTATTTTGAATGTAATTTTTTTTCATATAACTAATTATCCTATTTTATTCTAACCTAACTACTTCACTTACCAGGTCGAGTGTAATGCCAACTCATAGAGTCCCGTTTCCTACTATATAATTACCTTACGTTTAACTTTTCTAGTTAGTTTGTATCTGGGTCTTCTGTTTTTCTTCTGACTTTCTTCTGACTTTCTCGCGGACGATTTCTTAGTTCGTTAAAGACTCCGTACGCTTTTTCATTTATTTTACCTCGGACCCTTACCTCCTTAGTTTCTTTGTATTGGAATTGTTGGGATACGTATCTGGAAATGTTCACAGCCTCCTTATAATGTGGTTATGTGTTACTTAAATCTGCTTGATGGTTGTTTGACTCCAAGCAGCTGACCCACATGTTCAGTACTCCTAAATATTTGACTTGGTTAGACCAGTTTATCTCTGTTTTGAACATTCTTGCTTGACATTCCGAAGTTCCGAATATTTTTTTGGAACATGACTGTATATTTTTCTAGGCTTACTATGATTTTTCATTGAATGCACCAAACTCCCAACGGATTTAGAGCAATTTGTAGGCATTTTCTCACTAGGTTTGGATACAGACTTCTCGCTGCTATAGCTCTATCATCGGTGTATAAACTAAGAATGGTTAGCGGGATGGTTGGTTTGTCGGTGATGTATATGGCATACAATGTAACACGTCAAATTTCATTCAGTTGGATAACGAAAACAGTATTGGCCGAAGATGTTAATATGTCAAAAATTGATGAATATTTGGGCTACATATGGGATAAACAAAGGCTTCTTTGCTCAGAATCAGGGGAGATGTGGAGTGGTTCTTTGTCGGCACACTTCCAAATAATCGCATTGCGACACTCCAAGATAAGATAAAACTCGTGATATTTTTGGCTTAATATGAACGTGTGGAGACCTAGAGCAGACAGAAGAAGTAGAGGTATACCACCTACACGATGGACAGACGACGTCAAAATGATTGCTGGGAATTGGTGGCAGGAAGCCCAAAATCTACAAAACTGGAAGAAATTAGGGGAGGCCTATGTTCAACTTTGGATGCAGAAGGGTGGATGATGATGAACAATAGTCTAAAGCATTTTAATTCCCATAAACACTGAACTCGAATGTGCTATAAACATACAAACGAATGATAGATTTACGTTTCTAAAAAAATGTGACATAATTCGTGCAATAGCTTCACTTATTACAAGGATCTGCAATATACCGGAGTGGTGATAAAATAAGTCTTTTTAAACTATGATGTAATTAAAAAAATAAGGGCAGAAATGGCCGTATTTTTGGCACCGTTTCAACAGAAGGGCTGACAGATCTCTTCCTATGACACTCCAGCGATGTTACTTGCTAACCTACAATAATTATTAATTGTTAACTGATTAATTAATTATGTTAACTGATAAATAAAGATCGATTTAACTATTTTTTCAACATAGATGGTTGGAATGGATATCTCTATCAGGAGATTACTTTTATTCAGCAGAAAACATGTTAAGGGAAAAAAACCTGGCCTAAGTTTCATATAACGAGAGTGTTTAGAAAAACTTGAACGCCTGCAATTACACATAATATGCTAATACGGTGTCAACACAAAACTTGTTGTGAAACTGTATGCTTCTACAATTTAATACATCTTTTGTGTCACGTTAATTCAGGAATAACATGAGAAGGTTAGCTGTTGTATTAATTAGGCAAAACATGAAACAGCGCTTATTAAAATTAATATATCTCCTCGAAACATAACATAGGCAACACGATGTCGATGTGGTAATAACAATTTAAAGAATAACTTTTTTAGGACATATTTTTACACATGTACAATATACACTCGTAAAAAGTGTTATAAAAATATTAAGCATTCTGATAGTATATTCTTTCTGCGGCAGGTACTCGAAAAACGGAAGGCAAATAATCTATCTACCCATCTATTGTTTGTGGATTTAGAGAAGGCATGCGATACGGTACCTAAAAAAACTGTTTCAAACATTAACGAAAGTTGGTCTCAGTAGAGAGTATGTGGATGCTATCGCAAATATAAACAAAATGCAAGAAGTGTCGTAAAAGAAGGAAACTTCATATCTAAATCATTTCTAATAACAAAGGGGCTTAAACAAGGATGTTGTCTATCTCCTACCTTATTTAAAGTGTATATTCAATTCTATCTAGAACAGTAGAGGAAACGGCTAGGCCGTGATAAATGTCAACTTGTTTTTTTGCAAATTATCACGTAGTCGTAGAGAATGATCAAAAAGGCATATACTACATGTTTAGAAAAATAAAGAAAAAATTTGAACAATGAGGCCTCGATATGAAGATGTCAAAGGCAGAGTATTTTAAAATAGCGAAAGATAAAGAAAATCTCGGATCTATAATATCTAAAGAAGACACTACCAAAAGAGACATCTAAAACAGGACGCGGTAGGGAAAAAAGCGGTTAACATTCCAAACTCTATACCATCGTATGAAGATATTAGACAAAAAACGAAAATAATAATCTATTGAACCTTGGTAGAGTCTATTATGACTTATGGGGCAGAAGTTTGGCAGGTCATGAACTAAATAGAAAAATAATAGAAGTAGTAGAAATGGATTACCTAAGGAGAGCGTGAGGTATAACCACAAAAAATCACATCAGGAATGAAGATATATATTAGCAGGATGACAAACACTGTATATTCTGGTGCAGATACTATTTTTTTAATATTGAAACAAGACAAATGATGGCCAAATAAAGCTTTAAATTACATACCACAACAAAGAAGAAGAAGGGGAAGGCCATCAGTTGCCCGGAATTTAGAACTAAGCTTAGAAACCCTAATTATTTCATTCCCAATTCTAAATCCTAATCCCTAATTCTAAAATCCGAATAGCTATGATGATTGCCGACCTCCGTCATGTAGATTCCGCTTGAAGAAGAAGGAAAATTATATATTGGAAATTAATTCCTTAAAAAGAAACATAACTAAAAGTCATACTTAGTTGTAAAACTGCAAGTGGCTTTAAATGCAAAATTTCTGCTGATTCGATAAGGTCGAGTACAGGGCCTCGATTTTTGACCCTTCGCTTCGTTATCGAACGCATTCGCTTCGTATCTGTTTAGTGTACAGATATCGAATGATCGATAACGAAGCGAAGGGTCGAAAATCGAGGCCCTGGCCTTTCCTATTTAAAATTATTCACGCATTGATTGTTATTGTTATGGTTGTATATTTAAATTTACGTATATATATCACATTGATCTAAGTTACAAAAGATGCTTATTTTCAAGCTTCTATTTTAATAATTAAATTTAATCTGTCTATTCACAAAACATGTCTGTGGATACTCCACATTTCCTTTCCTATGAGGAATTGATTGTAATGTAATATTACTGCTGTATATTTTTCTAAAGTTAATTAGAGTATGTACATGTACATGCTGCTCAAATTCAGCGTTGTTTTTCTAATTGTTTGGTACCTTTTAGTAACGCATAAAAGCAACTACATATATAAAATTACTGTCTAACGTACAATTGGAAACAAAGGGTTGCGGTATAATGGAATATATTTTGTAGCTAATTACTTAGTTCTAAAATTTAGATTCAACACATTCGGGAGATATTGAAGTACTAGGTAAATTTCTGAACTCTAAAACAATACATGTTTTTGAGATAATTTATATGGTAACTTTGGTTATTTGAACTAAATTTGAATACTAAAATTTACGGTAGAATTAAATTACAATACTATATAAAAAATGTTGTAATTGTAAGTTAGTAAAATCAATTTCAACTGATACAGTATCTAAATACATTTACCGGCACAAAATTCCACCAACCAAAATTTTTGATTAAGTTTGACAATCCATAACTTTATTATGTTTGCTCCGATTTTCAAGATTCTTACACCAGTTTGTAGGTACATGTATTGATATTGTTTGTTATTATTCCGGTAACAAAACAAATTTCCTTGCATGGCATTATACAGGGGTGAATGAAAGCGTTGTATTTTCTCCTAAATTTAAAAGCTTCTGTGGAAAAATGGAATAGCTGATTTTGTTTCATGGTCCTGTC
This sequence comes from Diabrotica virgifera virgifera, assembly GCF_917563875.1. NCBI lineage: Eukaryota > Metazoa > Arthropoda > Insecta > Coleoptera > Chrysomelidae > Diabrotica > Diabrotica virgifera. The sequence continues at coordinate 32,402,360 of NC_065447.1, forward strand.
ATATTATCACGGAGGAATTACTAAAATTTTGTTTTTTGAATTATCCCAATATCTCCTTTCTTTTAAGAGCTGTACCATTTTTTGTAAATAAAAACACTGATTGACTCATAAAATAGAGGTTGAATTGATAAGATTACAATGCAGCCCAGATCTCAGTCCTATTGAGAATTTATAGGATGAATTAAAAAAGCTATTCGCCTTCATCCTAGACCTCCAGCAAATTTGGTACAGTTATGATCCTCGTAGAGGAATATTGGGCTAATCCTCAGGCAAGGACAACATATCTTTATTCGATGCGAAACAGATTGCGAACAGTCGTTGCTGCAAGAGGTGGACATACCCGCTGTCGAATTATTTTGCTTTGCTAATAATTTTGTTGTGTTTTGTTAATTTTAGTGCGTTTGATATTTATAATTAAATAAACCTTCAAAGCAGTGTTTTTATTTACAGCTCTTACAAGAAAAGAGATATTCGGATAATTCAAAAAACAAAATCTTAATGATACCTCCAGTATAATAAAAAAGAAGTATGAAACAAAATAAGCCCTCCAATTTTTCCACAGAATTTTTTAAAATTAGGAGAAAAGATAACGCTTCCATTCACCCCTCGTATAATGCCATCTAAGTAAAAATTTTTATAACCGGAAAAATAACAAACGACATCAATACATTATGTACCTACAAACTGATGTAAGATTTTGAAAATCGGAATACAAATAATAAATTGAAGAGTCTCAGATGCAGAATTCACTCGGTTACTCCGTTTGAGTACTGAAAGTTCCTCTGCTGTCCTTTTCCTAGACGGATGAAGGCGGAATGTGATCGTTTCCCTTTCGTTTTCTATATTCGTCGTCTGCTGTCTTATTAATTGAAAAAGTCGCAGATTAAGGATGTACCAGTAAGAACTTTCAACGCGAAAAGTCTCAGGTTTAAATTACTATGTACATACCATTTTAGTTTTTATTAAATTGGTGGATTCTGCATCTGAGACTCTTCAATTTGTTATGAGATGTCGCTGTATCGCGTCTAATGGGAAGTTTGAATTATTTTTAAGATTCCCTTTAAAATGATAGTGGAGCTATTTTTCGATTCAGAGGTGTGCACGCTAATAAAAGCTACTGAAAACGCCTGAATGGTCTAGCTGGTGTGCAGCCCTCTGAATCGAAAACAAGCAAAACTATAATTTATTATTTTATTATACAAATATGTAATAAAGTTATAGATTGTCAAAGTTAATAAAAAATTTTGGGTGGCGGAATTTTTTGCCGGTGAGTGTAGTCTACTTAGGAAGCACGATTAAAATAACATCAGATTATTTTGTTTGAATTATCGAACCGTTCAGTTATATAAAAATGGAAATTATCATTATTTGCAAAAATAAATTTAGTCCAAAATTTTGTCTAGACTTTAAAGGTTATTTCCAATGGATTAATTTTCAATATACAGGGTGTTTTGTAAAGAATGGGTCATAGCTTAATCTTAGATTCCTGAGGTTAAAATAGGTCGATTTAACCTAACTTTTCTGTTAACGAAAGTTGATAATAACAGAAATACAGGATGTCAATGTTAAACTTTTATTTTATTTATTTTTGAATATTTCCTGACAGACATGAGATTTGGTACGTGGGGGTTTTTTGGGACGATAAATCTAAATTTCATACCAAAAATTATATATTTCCCAGAAGGCGCCACATACGCCTTTAAGCGATCATTAAATACGTTCAATTTTTTTATACCCCATTTCCCATAACTTCGAGATCAAAAATGTTATTTCCCTATTATTTTTACTTAGAAAAGGTAGGTATACTACATTCATCTCGCTAAACTCAGCCGTTTTCGAGATAAACGCAGTTTACATCTATGATGCAAAATTCAATTATTTGCATTTCATTGTAGTCACTAAAAACTATTTGACATACTCTTGTGATATTTGGCAGCAATTGTAACTACTGTATACTCTTGTAAATTGTATTAACCTTTAACTACACGCTCTGGCGTATTTTGTACGCCAGATATAAGAATTCTACTGCAAATATATTTAAAAATTTAATTTTTGACCTTGTTTATCTCTCTAACCTATCACTGGAATGTGCTTTACAATTTGGTTTTAGTTTCGTTATAATCGGCGTTCTGGGAAGATCGTAATTTACAGTTTATTATTTGTTGTTCCTGGTGGTGGACAATATACGCCACGATTATATTAATATAAGTCGTAATATAAGTACATATTTCAATTGTTTTTTAGTCGTTAGGGAACAAAATATATTTTTCTTTATAAACAATACTTTTTCTCCTGTAAAAATCACATTTCAAAAAATTTTTCATTAATAATTTTATTTATCATGGAATCTAGTTATTCCATGATTCCAGTTATAAATCCCAATTGGCTTACTGAGAAGGAACTCCAAGTATTCACTGAGGCCGAATAAGGTTTATAACAAACAACTAAGTGTATTTTTCAAAAACAAAATAAACAAATCCGCTGTTTTTAAGTATTTTCTTGTGGTGTATAAAGTACGCCACGCGTGTAGTTATGTTATAACTTGATGCGCTGGTAGTTAAAGGTTAAGCAAACATTTCTGTCTACTACCAGAGGCGTACGACGGGGGAAAGGGAAGGGTCAACCATACACTTTCCCTGTCGCACGCTTATGCTAGTAGTATATTTGCTTCATCATCCAGCCTCAAAAGTCCACTACTGAACATAGGCCTCCTCCCCTCGTTTCCAACCCCATCTATCGTGCGCCGCCCTCATCCAGTTTTTATTTACCTTTCTCAAGTCGTCAGTCCATCTTGTAGGCGGTCGACCGACGCTTCTCTTGTCTTCTCTTGGCCTCCATTCCAATAACCTCTTCGTCCATCGTCCATCTGTCATTCTGGCTACGTGTCCTGCCCATCTCCACTTCAACCTGGCTATCCTCTCGATGACGTCAGTCACCTTTGTTCTTCTCCTGATTTCTTCGTTTCTGATTTTGTCTCGCAGAGTTATTCCTAACATTGAGCGCTCCATTCTTCTCTGCGTCACTCTTAGTTTGGTAGCCGAGGCTTTAGTTAAGGTAAGTGTTTCTGATCCGTACGTCACGACTGGGAGGACGCACTGATCGAATACCTTTCTCTTTAGACATGTGGGTAACTCACTTTTAAAAGTTTCTCTCAGTTTTCCAAATGCTGCCCACCCAAGACCGATTTTTCTCTTCAGCTCATGAGTCTGGTTATCCTTGCCAATCGTAATTTCATGTCCCAGGTATTTATATCTGTCTACGAGTTTTATTTCCTTCCCACCAATACTGATGTTCTGGTTGGGTAGCAAATTTGTCATTATTTTTGTTTTTGAGATGTTTATATTTAAACCTACATTTTCTGTAGCTACAACGAGTTCTTTTACCATCTCTCTTGCCATACCTAGTTCCTCAGCTACTATGACTATATCATCGGCGAAACGTAAGTTGTTTAGGTATTCTCCATCTATTTTTATTCCCTTTGTCATCCAATCCAAACTCTTGAAAGCATGTTCTAAGACCGTATTAAAAAGTTTAGGTGACATTGGGTCTCCTTGTCTAACCCCCCGTTCTATTTTTATGTGATTACTGTTAGTATGTAATTTGACAGTGGTTGTTGCCTGTAAGTATATTTTGTGTAATAATTTTGTGTACCTATAATCTAGCCTGCATTCTTTAAGCGCCTGTAATATTTTGCTAAGTTCAACTGTGTCAAAGGCTTTATGAAAATCGATAAAAACTAGAACTAGGGGTTTATTGTATTCCACTACTTTCTCTATCAGGGTTTTTATACTTTGTAGATGGTCATTTGTTCCGTAATTTTTTCGGAATCCTGCCTGTTCTCTTGGTTGATAAGTCTCTAACTTTATTTCCATTCTCTTAACTATTATTCGCGTAAATAACTTATATAAATGACTGAGGAGGCTAATCGTTCTGTAATTCTCTAAATTGGCTTTGTCTCCTGCTTTGTGTAATAGAATCATAGTAGCGTTATTCCAGTCTGTTGGAATATTGGCGTTGTGAAGGCAGATATTGAAAAGTTGTTTAATTTTTTCAAGTAGTATATTTCCTCCAATTTATAGTGCTTCTGATACTATTCCATCTTCACCTGGGGTTCGATTATTTTTCATTTTCTTCAGAGCCTCTTTGATTTCTGATTTTGTTATATCGGGCATTAAATCCGATCCTTGATTTAATACCCCAGTTTTTACTGTAATTGGAGGTTGCGCATTGTCATCTTTTTTTCTTGATTTGTATAACTCTGTGTAGAACTCTTCGACTATTGTTAATATTTCATCTCTGTTTGTAGTTTCTTTTCCAGTTCTGTTTCTTAGTTTGTTGATTTCTATTTTTCCTTTTTGTACGCTTACGTTCTTCAAAACTTTCATGTTCTTATTTTGCTCTATTGCTTGTTTTGTTTTTTCTACATTGTAGTTTCTTATGTCTTTTCTTATTGACTTTGTGATAGTCTTATTTATTTGATTTAGCGTTTCTTTGCTGGAACTTTTACCTCCTTTCATCTGTCGTCTTAATTCTATAAGGGTTTTAGTAGGTTGACTTAGTTTTTCATCTTTTTGGTTTGTTGGACAGTATTTAGTTTGAGCCTGTTGTATTGTGGTGATTATTTGCTTGTTCAGTATATTAATGTCTGTTGTTGTTGTATCTTTCAATGTATCATTAATATATTTTTCGAACTCCTGAATATTAGTTGGTTTTACCCATTTCTTTGTGTGTTTCTTATTTATCATTTTGAGTCTTTCCTTTTCGATCGATATCGTTATTTTAGCTCTTACTAACCTGTGATCACTGCTTGTGCTGAACTGGTTTAACACATTTACGTCTTTAAATAATTCTTTTTTATTTGTTAAAAAATAGTCGATTTCGTTCCTTGTTTTTCCATCTGGACTTTCCCAGGTCCATCTTCTGTGTTTTTTCTTTTTAAAGAAGCTGTTCATTTGATAGAGATTGTTTTCCAAAAGAAAAGTTAACAGTTGTTTGCCTCTATCATTTCTGCCTTCGCTTCCAAAATTTCCCAGTATTATTTCAGAGAGGTCTTCCTTGGTACCTATTTCGGCGTTGAAATCACCGCCTATTATTAAGAAGTGGCCAGGATTTTCCTTGATTGCACAGGATATTTGGTCGTAGAATATTTGGACTTCTTCATCTGAATGGCCTGTAGTAGGTGCGTATACTTGAATGAACTTTAGGATATATCTGGTGCTCATTTTGATGTTTAAGTAGACCACCCTTGTTGATATTTGGTTTATTGACACAATTCTGTTCGCAATTCTTTTGTGAACAAAGAAGCCGACTCCTCCTACTGTCGATTCCTCTTCTCCTTTGTAGTACCACAGATGGCCTGATGGGAGTGAGATAAGATTCTCTCCTTTTTTTCTAACTTCGCTGATACCCACAATATCCCAATTCACTTTTGAAAGTTCTTCCTCCATTTCTTCGAACCTTTCTTCGGTAGAGAGCGACCGAGCATTATATGTGGCGATGTTGAGGTTTATATTTTTGACGCACTTTGAATAGGGTTGGTTTACACTGGTCGGGTTTGTGGCATTTAAACACCGTGCTTGCCTTGCATGTTGGTGAGTATTCATATTTATTCCCACGAGTAGCTGGGGATTGTTGTCGATTCCTGTAGAGCCCCGCGTGCAGGAACAAGGCTAATTTTCAATGGGATTTCGCCCGGTGTCCCAAGAGCATCGTTAGCGGCCGCGTGACGTGCGACCATTCAGTTTTTAGCACGAAAGCTTCCACCCTAACTTACGGATTTTTTGCATCTGGTTTTCTCCATATTTTGTTGGGTAAGATGGGGAGGGAAAAAGGTGTATATGGGAAGAATCTGTAGTAGAAAGAAATATAGTGACCCGTCTGCCTTCAGAAACCTAATCGCCATTCGGGGTCGGAAAAACAAGAGTTAGCCAAGAGAGGCTGATAGAAAAGATTAAAGACATTTCACTCAAGACAAGTTGAAGAAGAGTAAAATGTGAAGGCCCTTATGATCTGCCAGGTGCGTTTCATAAGCGTATGAGTATTGGTACGCTTTGTGTTCCCGCTCATACTTCGGGGTGTTGACTATATACGTATGTATACGGGGTGTATATTTGCTTATGTGCTAAAAATAAATAAGTTAATAAGGGGAGGTAACACTTATTCCAATGCACTGTATGTAGTTCGCATGGCATTAATTTTTTAATACATGTCATCATTTTCAGTGAGACAAGGAAGTGGTCATTACCATATGTGCATTTTTATTCGTTGTAGGGCCGAATTTCTAGCACTTTTATTTTTAAATTCTTTTATACGGACATTCCATAATGCTTTTTCAGCTTCGTATATCTCCATGAATCTAGCGCTCTCCCTTTCAAACCATTTTCTTTTTGTATTTACATACATCTCGCTTTCGATTTTCCGATAACGACGCCGTTTTAATTTTACACTTTGACACTACTTGGATTCAAGAAAGTTGTCCAGCGTCCTAGTTAACTTGGGTAGAACCTGTTGGTATAAGTGTGCGTGGACGAATAGGTGACACCATCAAAGTATCATCTCGGTGTTGCGCACGCTGCCTCCAAGCAGACTTTGAGAAAGTAGGTACACTTGGATCGTTTCAACCCGCCTTTAGGTCAATTTAAAGAGGTTGTTTCTGGGCCGGAATACCCCTAGTTGGGAGTTTTACGTGGGTCTAGGACATTTCGCCGTCGCCGTTTCGCCGTCGCCATTTCGCCGTCGCCGTTTCGCCGGCGCCATTTCGCCGTCGCCGTTTCGCCGTCGAGCCATTTCGCCGTCGCTATTTCGTTGTTAGCATTCGTACTTATAATTTCGGGATGATCATTACTTGTATATAAGTTTTGAATGGTTTTCGAACGATTATATACTATCACTTTTGCATAATGAAGTTTTTTATTTTTGATAGAGTAAAAACAGTTGAAATTGAAATCCTTTTCTCAATATTGTTTATTTCCGGGAATCTGATAATAGTCTAGCAACTTCAGTATTTTATTTACATTGACATTTAGTATAAAAAAGTTAGTATGTTATCACGTTCTTGCGACATTTAGTATAAACAAAGTTAGTATGTTATCACGTTCTTGTAAACTTAACCAATGCCGGGATGGCGACGGCGAAACGGCCGACGGCGAACTGGCTCGACGGCGAAACGGCCGACGGTGAAGTGGCTCGACGGCGAAACGGCTACGGCGAAATGGCGACGGCGAAACGTCCCAGTCCGGTTTTACGTTGCCATGTAGTATTTATTCCATTGTAATTTCTTTTAATACAAAGTAAAAAATATCAAAGATAAAACATTAAAAAATTACTAAAAGTATACCATGTCCCAAGTAGCACCGAATGGGTTTATTAAGTATTTTAACCCGGCACCTGCCACGTGGATTTGCAAGGTGCCAACTGCCACGTGGGGTGCTCACAGCACCCCTTAAAAATTTTCTGTGATCTACAGGTTTAAAAAACAAAATAATGTGTTGAATAACACAAGAATATAAAAAATCATGTTTTATTAACTTATTAGCCACTAATATCTTATAAAAGTTAAAAAATAAAATGAAAAAGGTGTTATACGCAAATTAGTAAGTACCAATCCATAATAAATGAAGTCAAGTAAAATATCTAAAAAAATTAAGATTTAGTGAGTATAGAGTCTATATTAAATAATTCAAATCAGTTATTTCAACAAAAAATATAAATTTGACCTGTTAATCATAAATACAAAAAAAATTAAAACTTAAAGTGCCAGATGATGACACCCCAATTCGACTTTAGGGCTACAAGTTCAGAATGACACTAAATAACCACTTCAAACACTAACACATCTATGCTATATAATATTATAGAAAGCTACTATGACGCACAGCTTGGTTACCAAACTTGAAATACCAAATATTTGATAAAAATGTGTTATGGGGTGCTGGTAGCACCCCACGTGGCAGGTGCCGGGTTAAGGATGCTTTAGAACTGTGGAATAAAACTAAAATTAAAACCATTTGGTTTTTAAGTAAACCTTAAGGTTGCAATAAAACCGCTTTCAACATAAAAGGGCCCACTCTGAAAGAGGTAATTAAAACCAAAAATAAAAACCTTCTTAAAACTTTGTTTTCTTAACCCTTATCCGGGCAAGGTGGGTCCAATGGGCCCGAGACGCCAATTATTTTATCATAAACTGATAAAAAAATTTATTGAATTTTATGCATCACTGAATTTGTTTAGAAGTATGTTTCCTTCAACATAGTCATGAGCTATTCAAAATATTTATTATCATTTTTGAAATTATTGCGTCGAAAAAGTTTTGTCGCGTAAAGACGCAACACGGGTCCTTCGAACCCTATTTTTATTTATACCTAAAGTCTAAATCTTTGTTATTGAAGTTAATCTGGCAGTCAGGTAATGTTTTTGTGGATCATCTAAACGACTTTAATGATTCCGGAAATCCAATAATAAAGTATAAACGTGTAACAAACAATGTAAACGTCTCTTTAATGTGAACATCAAAGAGATGCTTATAATAGGTGTTATATCTACTCTAAATGAATTTTAAAAACTAATAATCATTGTTGAAATGCAATAATATTTTTTTGTAGGTACCTATACATATTCTGAAATAAATAATGCATCTGCTATAAGTCGTTTGATAACGATGTTAGTGTCGACAACTAAGCTCCTAAAATTATATTGAATTACAGTGAAAGTGGATAGTGTGAATAAAATGTTCCGAAAACCATTATCAGCTGCAGAACTGCAAAATATTGCTAATAATTTATGGGATTCCGATGATGAAGAATCTCCTGAAGTAGGTGGCATTGAAAGTGACTCTGAAATTGAAGAACATCTTTCGGATGCAAGTGAAGAGGATGATCAGCAAGTAGTATTGAGTGATAATGAAGAAGAATATGTAGCTACAAGTTCCCAGATTTCAGAGTGTGTAATTTTTTAAAGTAAGGATGGAATTAACTGGAAAAGTCAACCACAACCGACAGGACGTATGCGATCATACGACGTAATAAAAAGCAAAGTGCACAAAGTAATGTTAGCCTATATCCAAAGTGTAGATGATCCTGTTGATTCCTTTTGTTTGTTTGTGGAAGAAAAAATTGTAAACGAAATAGTGAAGTGTACAAATAAAGAAGCCAAAAAAGTCCTGGGGATAGAGAAGTGGAAATATTGCGACTCTACAGAGCTGTATGCCTTTATTGGACTACTACTAATTGCAGGGCACATGAGTGCCAAAATCCATAATGTAGATATACTTTGGAGTAAGTTTTATAGACCTACTATATTTAAAGCTACCATGGGGATAAAACGATTCAAAAATTTGCTAAGATTTTTTCGATTTGACAATAAGGACACGAGGTGTGACACACACACACACATGCTCGTATCAACCCCAGCCCCGGGGAACATGTGTGTTCCAATGGAAAAGTGGAACCCACATGTCCGAAGATCAAACCGGTCACACCCCGTAATGGAGTGGTACCTATCTGACCCCCAAGCTATACCTCCACCCCTCCCCATCGAAGGACATACCGAATGGGGAGGCGTTGATCTTAATGTTACTTTGGATGCCCTGGGTAATGGGACACCCTTTGTATTACTTCATGTGGTTAAGCCACCTGGTTTTAGGGGTAGCTAGAAGAGCTTTTCTCCCTATTAATGACTAAGTTAATTTTTTACTTTACTTTGGACTTGAGTCCTAAAAAAAAAAAAAAAAAAAAAAATGTGTTCCGGACATCAAGGCACCAATCTAAATCGGTGTCTTGCTGTCCAGACCGTGTGTGCTCGGTCACTCAGCCGGCGAATTGGCAAAATAAATTTTGTTCTCCTCGACGGCTGAGCGCCCGAAAGGTGTGGCCATCAAGCCCACGTCTGTCGGTACGTGACCTTGATGCTCACATTCCGCGGCTATGGTCCATTTGACCTACCTGAAGGGTACTTAGTGCCTGAAGGGCGACATTTGTGTTTCGATATTCTGTGGTTATCTCAATTTTTCATTCTTAAGGGTTTCCTCTATATCCAGCTAACTGCTGTCTAGGCCGTCTATGTACCGTTCTTTGGTTTTCGTCGTAGTTAGTCAATTCTCTTAATAATCTGCTAGGATGGTTTCTGATATTGTTAAATATTTCATGTGCTCTTTCGTCTATCATTCTCAGGACTTTCTTTTGTTGCGTATGTCCAAATACATATCTTAATGGGACATATGTAGGTATATTCAGAGCTTCCCTGATCATGTGGTTTTGGATGGTTTGTATTTTTTTCTTATTGGTTTTACACGTGTGCCCCCATGCGGCTGAGGCGTATGTTAGTGTTGGCAAAATTATACAATTTGCCATCCTAATCTTTGTCTTAAATCTCAGTTTACTTTTTCGACCTATTAGCGATGACAGTTGACTCCTAAGGGCTTTAGCTTTGTTGACCGTTTGTTTTACGTGTTCTGTAAAGGTCAGCCTTTTGTCCAACATTACGCCTAGGTATTTGGCTTGATTTGACCATTCAATTTGGGTATCAAATAGGAATAGTACCTCATTTGGTCTGCCTCTTCTTTTTTGGTACATAACGGCCTGTGTTTTGTCAGGATTGACAGCTATTTTCCACTGCACACACCATTCTTGTAGTTCGTCAAGAGCTCTTTGTAGATGTCTTGTTGCAAAATCTGGGTGGGTACTGCTAAAAGCTATCGCTGTATCATCTGCGTATAGACTTAGCAACGATCTGGGTTGAGTTGGGGTGTCTGCCGTATATATGGTATATAGATATGGCGACAACACTGCCCCCTGTGGCACACCAGCCTCCATGGTCCCAACTTCGGACAGGGTTGGCCCTATCCGAACTCTGAACCTCCTGTTGGCTAGGTATGACGAGAGAAGACACGTCATCGCCTCACTATAACCATATTGGTTCATTTTATACAGCAGGCCGTCGTGCCATACCCTGTCAAATGCTTTACTGACGTCTAGAAAGGCGGCCGCTGTATATTTCTTTTCGTTGAACCCTTTCGTGATATATTCTGTTAACCTCAGCACTTGAAGTTCACACGAGTGCTCGGATCTGAATCCGAACTGTGCTTCAGGTATTGTTCCGATTGCTTCAGATTCTTCTTTTAGCCTAACTAATACGACCCGCTCTGCGATTTTGCTTAATGCTGATAATAAGCTTATCGGTCGATAATTCTGTGGAAATGTACCATTTTTTCCTGGTTTTTCAATCATGATTACGTGAGCCTCTTTCCATCTGTCAGGAAAATGTCTTAGTCTTAAGATGTTGTTTATTAAATTTGTTATGTACACTATTGCTTTTCCTGGCAGATTTTTCAGAGCTCTGTTTGTAATCTTGTCCGGTCCTGGAGCTTTTTTAGCATTAGTACGCTTGATCAGCTGTCTGACCTCTTCAGGGGAGGTGTGTGTAATACCTATAATGCCCTTTCTTCTTTTTAGAATTCTACATCTTCGTTCGACTTCTTCTGTGAAGTCTAGATCTTCATCGGGATGATAGTTTTCCCTACATTCTCTTTCTAGCGTGTTTTTCATTACTTCCGCTTTGTCTTCTTCTGTGTACACAATTCCATTTTCACCGTGTAAAGGAGGGATTGGTTTTTTATCTTTTCTTAGTATTTTAGATAGCTTCCAGAACGCGGATTTATTTGGGTTTAGTTGCTGGATATAGTTGTCCCAGTTTTCATTTCGATGATCGTCTAATTGTTTTTTGACTTCCCTATTCAGTTCATTAGCAATTCTTTTGTCCTCTGGGTTTCTTGTTCTGTTGGCTCTTCTTCTTTTCCTGTTTTTCTCGTTTATCAGTTCTTTCAGCTCATTGCTGATTTCCCTGAATCTTCCTTTTGTTGTTGGAGTTTTTTCTTCTGTGGTGCTGGCCTCGATAGCGTTTTGTATCGTTTTTTCTAGATGTTTAACGCATTCCTCCAGTTCTTCTTTTGTATTTATTGTTGGTATTGCACCAATAGTTTCACTTACTATTCTTTTGTAGTTTGGCCAATTTGTTCGTTTTTTCTTATAGGTTTGCAAGTTGTTTGTTTCTACTGTTCCCAGGGTCAGTACAATTGGGTTGTGATCTGAGTCACCCTCATTCATTGAATATATTTCGTATTGTTGACCCACATTTTGTAGAATTGCTATGTCTAGGAATGTGGGAAGTCTGTTTCCACCATGGAAGCATGTGGGTTCTATGGGTCCCGCCACCATCGTGTTTGGTCGTTCTTCGAGATAGCCACACAATATTCTCCCGTTGCGGTTTGTGGTTCTATCGAACCAGTTCGGAGATCTTGCGTTCAGATCTCCTATAATGATAGAGGGCTCTACTGTGTCTAATATGACATTTAAGTCTTCCTTGAAGATTGGATCATTTGGTCTAACATATGCTGAAACAATTTTCAGCATATCTTTTCCTGTCTTGATCCTCACTATGGTGGCTTCCATAGTGATGAGTCCGTCTGGTGTAGGAATTACTTGGTGTTTGATTCCTTTTTTCACCAAGATCGCCGTGCCTCCTGATGTGGCTGTGTAGTCATTTCTATAGACATCATAACCTAGAAATTTTGTTTTTGTTTTTTCCGTTATCTTAGTTTCTTGTAAGGCTATGATGTCTAGTTCGAGTCTGTTGGAAAACTCGTCCAAGGTGTTAATTTTCTGTTTTAGCCCATTTGGATTCCATGACCCTATACGCAGATCGCCCAACTGATTAGTTAGTTCTGTTTACACCAATATTGCCCATAGCACACTACATTGGTCTTCCTCTCGAACATGAACATGAAGTTTTTCATCTGTTCATTTACAATTGCCATGAGATTTGCCGTTTCGTTGTTTTGTTTAGATTCATCTGTCGTCTTTGTTATTTGTGCGTAGCTTTTGTTGGTACTTCTGTCTGTAGGTGTGTGTTCTTCTGTTCTGTTTCTTGTTTGTGCCTGTGCGGTGTATGTTTTTCTTTTTGGTGATTTGGAGCATCCTCTGTAATTAGCTGTGTGGGCTTCGCCACAGTTTGCGCACTTTGGTTCGGTGTTCCTGTCCTTTGTGCATTCGCTGCTAATGTGTGATCCGCCACACTTAACGCATTTAGTTCCACAGTGACAGGCTTTTGATCCATGGTAGAATCCTTGGCAGTTATAGCACTGCATAACTTCTGTATTTTTTCTTATTTCTTCTTCGATATATATTTTCATGTAACAGAGAGTTGTCAAGCTTTTCATTTTTTCTTTATCTTCTTCGTTTATTGTAACTAAGAAAAGTGGCAATTTTTTCTTGTCTTCCTTCTTGGAGATCATATTTGTTACTTTAATCGCCATGATTCCGTTTTTGTTAAGTTCTTTTTGTATATTGCTTGTTTCTGTTGTTTCATGTAATCCTCTGATTACTAATCTTGTGGTGCGTTCTGAATCTATTGGATAAGCGATGTATTCAATAGGGCTTTCAGGGTTCTTTGTATTTTGTTCTTCAAGTATCTTGATCATTGCTAGGTACCCTTCTCTATTATTTGTCTGGATCACGATTGACCTTCCAGATTTAGCGAATTTATTAGCGGATCCGATTCCCCTTTCTGCGGCTTTTTGTAATATCTCTTGGCTTTTTCCTATCGATTTGAGGATAATCGCCGGTGGTCTGGGTGCAGCCTTCGTTGGCTGTTCTTTTTCTGTTGTTGTTACGGTATTTTGTTTTTGCGCTGGTAATTTGGGAATACTGTTTTTCGATTTTTCTTTTTCATTTTCGTTTTCAGTCTCCATTTCTATTTCAGTGTGTTGATCTTTCTCTTGTTCATATTTCTTTCTTAGCATTCCTCTGGCTACGCATGCTTCTTCATTTCTCTTTTGTATTATTAATGTCTGCTTTTCAGCAGCGCTAATATTTTTCGGTTCTTCTTCTGTGACGTTTTTTTCTGTTATTTTGGTTTGTTTGTTTTGTTTTTTCTTCTGGTGCTGCTGGGTTGTCCATTCAGCATTGTTGTTTTCCATTTCAATCAAGTTTTCTTTATTTGGACTATTAGCAGAAGTTTTACGTCTTCCCTTTTCATGAATATTTGTTGGTTCTTCTACCGTCGCTTTCTTCTGCGTTTGTTTTTCAGCTTGCGTTGGTTTTTCGTTCGATTTTGAAATCAGCTTTTCCTTTTCCGCATGTTTGTCTATCATCTCAAGTAGCTTTTGAGTTAGTTTCTGTATTTCTTGATCTTTGCCGGTTATTTTCTCTTCTAGTTTGACCATTTGGAACTTGTTTTCTTCTTGCATTTGATGGATTTGATTCATTAGGCGCTTATTTTCCGCCTCCATTTTTTTCATCTGTTCAGTTAATGTGTCCAATGATCGAACTAGTTCTTTGTGGTATGTGTCCATTTCTTTGGCACGTTTAATTTCTCCTTTGTCTGAGCCGCTTCCTAAGGAATTGAGTCTTTTTCTTTTCTCTTTTTGTACGTTGCTTATATTTGTACTATTTTCACTGATTTCATCTTCCCTTTCACTTATTTCACCCTCGCTAGAATTATTATGGGAAATACATGTGGATATATTACTATTACTAGACATGGAATCAGTAACTACTGTTACTATGCTACCTACAGAATATGTAGAATTAGCTTCATTTAGAAATTCAATGTTTGCAATATCTATTTTCTTTTTATTTGTTTGTGAATTATTTATTATTTTTAAATTGTCTGATGGACCTAATTTTGTTTTTAGTTTATTGGTATGATTTGAATTTACTTTATTTGTCTTATTTAATTTTGAATTTTCTAAATCATTAGCTAATTCGTCATCTGTCAATTCAGGCAAGCTTTCAAAAATATTATTGTCTATAAAATCATCTAAGGTACTTAGCTTAGTCGTCATCCGGTGTCTGGAAGGGTCTTTCGTGGGCCAAGAGCCCCTTTCTGTCGTGTTGTTTGCACTTTACACTGTTGTTCTTGTTTTTTTTTTTGTTCGTCACTTATAAACACAAATAAAATAGTTAAATTAGTTTATATTTAGCACGTTAGTTCATCAGTTTAAAGCCACGATTTTCTTCGTCAAATTCACTAATTATTTTATATACTAACACACTTTTATTATTAAAAAAGTTAATTTTTTTGAGAGCAGATTAAATTTATAACTATCAGTTTGACGTTTATTTTTTACTTACGAGGTGTGAAGGAAGAATGAACGACAAATTAGCAGCAATACGTGATGTGTGGAATCAAGTCAACCAAAACTTTCAGAATTACTATTTACTATTATGTGAATAAATATTTTTTCTACAAAAGTTTTCTTGCATTTCATTATTTTGTGCAAATCCTTCAGGTAGATCGCACCCTTGAGGTAGACCCCATACTATAGTAGCACCTTTTCTTTAATCTATATAATTTAAATTTAACTTTAATAAAAAATCAAAAAAGAATATTAAAAATATATGATTAAATAGGAATAGTACCTTCAAGAACAGTGGTGGGCCCAACAGACCCGAGTTGCCCGGTTACGTAAGTAAAATGTGCTGCCCGGATAAGGGTTTTAAGCAACTGGTTTTAAAGCTGCTGTGAAGGTGTTTTTAAAATTATGTAAAAAGACACTTTAAGTGCAGGCAGTTTTATAGCAAACTTAAAAAGGTTTCTTAAATGGAGACTTTAAAGGCAATTTACCATATTATACGATTTTTAAAAACATATACTCCATATAGGACAACAAAATTTTTACATGTGTTATGATAGGTAGATACGTATTTGTAACCGTAAAATAATAAAAAGTATTTGGTTATTTCGGACTGTCAAGGTAGAAAAACACTTGAGCGCCCAACTTTATTGATAATGTTAACAAAAATAGGTCTAAATAACTCACGCGCTCTAACATTTCTGACTTTTAGCGATTAATAAATAAAAATAAAAAAAAAATTTAAATCCTAAAAATATTAATTTGAAAGAAAAATAATTGTATCAAAAATTTTAATGTTTTAATGTTAAAATAAATCGAATTTATGTCTCTAAGTCGCTTATTTATAATTTTTATGTAAGCCTTCTACTGTAATCTATCATGGCTTTCAGCATCTCCAGAAAGCAAAAATGGCCGAAATCCAAATAAAACTATGTGGTCTATCGACAGAGAATTGTTAAGATCAAATGGTTTCATTTTATAGTTTTCCAAGAGCATATATCTTACATAAAAGCAAGGTTGCCATGGAATTAAAACCGTTTAGTTTTAATGCTGCTGTAAACAATGCCAATCGGTTTTATTGTGAATCTAACCTAAAATCAAGGCGTCGTAGTGCTGTGTATGTTGTATTTTTCTTTTAAAATGACCAGTTCGTTTATATTTTAAGTATTGGCGACTTATTTCTTCCATACTAAATGATCGACCATTTTCGACATGAAAGAAGAGGGGATGAGTTTAGTTTTATTGTTTCTAACAAGAAGCATAGGTTAGTCTTTACGATAACCACATTGATTCAGTTAAGAGCGTTGGGTTTTAATATAGCCTACTAATTGCTTTTAAGAAAGCAACTTTAAAGAAAACTAAAAAAATAGTTTAAAGGCATATGTTTTACTGACACTGACATAATAGTATTGAGATCAAGTAGCTTTAATAATAGGTTTTATTAGTCGTAATAGGATAATCTTTAAAACTGCAATAAAACTAAAAGGTAACAAACTAGAATCTAATAAAATCAAACAGTCCGGAAGTTCTTCATAAAACTGATTAATTTTAAAGTGAACTGAAAATAAACCATTTTAAAACTACAATAAGACAAATTATCTATTAAGGTTAATTAGTCTTATTTGATACTTTTATTAGATACTTTAAAACTAGTGACAAATGCTTAACAGTTTTATAGTTCTGGTAGTATATCTACAAGGTAACTTTAAAACCATTTTCTTCTTAGTTACACAATAAAACCTTTATAAACCTTAAATAAAACTAGAATGTTTTTATTATGCTACTTGGGGTATTATATCAGATAACTATGCTGAGTAGTAGTAAATGCAGTATATACCAGGTTAGTAGTTGTCGATGTCTTTGCAGGACATTACAATAATTATACAGTGATGAGTGCCCTAATAACCGGCAAAATAACTTCATGACGGAAACGTAATACGTTATAAAATAGAAAGGGATGAAACTAGTAGAGGTGGGAAATTATCAATAGAAATGTACGTTTTTTTATTGTATTGATAGTTTCCTACATTTAGACGTGTCGAAGAAGTTTGGCAACTACCACTGTGAATTATATATTATATCAATCGACGCGAAGTTACACGAAGAATTCCAATATTTACTCTCGGTTCTACTTCTGGCCATGTTGAATGAGAACCTAGGATTTATGAAGTCCATTTTCTTTTTTTGTTGAATAATACGGAAACTACATGAGGTATAATAATAATCTCGAGTGTAATTACAATTTGAAACATTAATATTGTGGAGCCGTATAATCTTTAATTCGCTTTTTATTAAATTTTATACTAGCGATTTGTATCAACCTATACCAATGTTTCGTAATGTACATTCAAATAGAACAATTTTGTATTATCTGCGGTGTCCTTTATTTCTGCTGACTAGACGCGACAAGGCAAAATTGCGGAAATATAGATTTTAATCGTCGCTATTGTAGTTCAGCACTGATAATTAAACGCTAGTGACAATGCTCCAGTTTTTCTAGTTCAACAACTATAAATATAGCCATACATGGATGTGTAATTTGTATTTGGACTAGCAAAATATAAAAAAAAAGAATGTGTGTGTACTTTGTACGCACGTAAGAAGTTATACTTCTATTATATGATTTAAACGAAATTAATATACTTTTTATTTATATTTTGTTTAAATATTAAACTAATTTATACTTACTACTTCTCAAACATTTTTATTAGAACAGTGCCAAAAATTAAAATAATAAAAGAATAAAACACACACAAACACATTAAACAAGCCACAAATGATGTCTGAACATTAATTGTCGAAAATTTTTTTAACTAAATACGTATTTTCTGTAAATACAATTATATAATAAATATACTTACAATCATAAAATGTATTAAAAAAAAACAAAAAGGAAGTTTCTACTGGGACTCGAACCAGCGCTGATAAGAGCGGTTGGTATTGGAATTCATTCGCCTTCTCCGCTTAGCCACGGACGCTATGTGTCATTATTTACGAAGATCGACTAACTAAACGGATTAAACTTGTGATATTTTGATATTTTGGAAATTGATCAAATTATTTTAATTTTGAATTGAAATGATTTAAAATTGAAAAAATAGAACAAAACATAGAGTAAAAAAAAACAATATATTAGGTGAATATTGATAGAAATTTTGATGGTAATCAAATTATAGATATAAATAAAAGTATTACATACTATGTATTTTGGCAGATCAAATAGGTAGGTTTATACCCATGATACATTAACAATTATTACGTACCTTTTGCTTTTAAAAACTATTTAAAAGTCACTACAATATTATAAACTTTTTTGTTTCTGTCCTCACAACAATAAAACTAATATATTATACATTTGTTTACCTTTACCTCCAAACCACAGCTGCCATATCGGATAACTTTTGACATGTCATTTGAACATCCAATCAGAACAAAGTTATAATGCGCATGCGCCGGGCTGATAGGTTTTAACATATAAAAAAATCACCCTCTATCGCCGGTAAAGAAGTATAACTTCAAAAAAAGAATGTGTGTGTACTTGTACGCACGTAAGAAGTTATACTTCTATATTATGATTTCAACAAAATCAATATATCTACTTTAAACAGTTTTTTTTTTGTATTGTATTTAAATATTAAATTAATTTTAGAAAGAACTAAAAGAATACCAAAAAAAATATGCATTGTCCGGAATTCGAACGTGGGACCTTCCGATCTCTAGGCTAATACTCTATCGACGAGCTACCGAGGTTACCCTTACGTACGATTATTTCTCGGTCATAATAATGACAATCGCGGTGACACATAGATAATTGAATAAACATTTTCAATAATATTTATTACCGTACTCCCAAAGACACAAAAATTATAATAAATATATTTACTAAAAACACTAATATATTCTTTTCACGCACTCCTTAGTTGCGCTGCATAATTTAAAAGATTTAGCGACTAACACCATACTGTCGTTGTGCGCATGCGCCGGGAATGTTAAAAGTTCACCCTCAATCGCGCCTAAAGAAGTATAACTTCAAAAATATTTTGCAGATAGGCACAAAAATTTAAACTGACGATGAAATTCAGGAATAATAATTAATTAAATGATTTTGGATTACATGTTTGAGTTCTCTGAAACGTTAAGCCAGCAGTTGAAGCATTTTGGCTCGCAATTTTTTCGTCCAGCATAGATTTACTTGAAATTTTTACAGAAGGTAGGGAATAGTCCAAGGATCATTTTTAATATCATGCCGCTGAACGTTAAAACCTTGGGGGTGGTTGCCACCCCATCTCCGGGGTGGGAATTTTTTATTATATTTTAACCATGTACATCTATGTAAAAGGTAATTCTAAGAAAAAATAATTTTTATATTTTCCTCGTAAAACTAATATTTTTCGAGTTATTCGAAGTTGACAGTAACAAATTTTCGACGAATAAAAAATATGAAAAAAAAGTTTTTAGGAAACGCTTTTTTTAGTTCCGGGTGACTAAAATTATAAATATTAAAAAATCAACTAAAAAGCAAACAATAAAAAAAAATTGAAAAAATCCAACACATTCGTCAAAGAAAAGCGTGGGGCGTCTTCATCGAATAAACGGTTTTCGCCCCACGCTTTTCTTTAACGAATGTGTTGGATTTTTTCAATTTTTTTTTTATTTTTTGCTTTTTAGTTGATTTTTTAATATTTATAATTTTAGTCACCCGGAACTAAAAAAAGCGTTTCCTAAAAACTTTTTTTTCATATTTTTTATTTTTTACTTTTTAGTCTTACACTTTTCAAACATTAAAATATATCGTCATGTTTATTAAAATATGTATATAAAATATATGATATACAAACATAAAAAGTAGTCGGAATCGGCAAAAAATTTGAAACTTCATTGTTTATTTGTGAAGCATAACGTAAACAATTAACGTAAAAAGTGAAATTATGTATAGTTCATATAGCTACAATCCGTAAAAATTTCAAATTTCTAGATTGTAAAAAACAAGAGAATTTAAGCATTTTCCATTAAAATCGTTTTTTTTTTTAAACAATTATTAAACATAAACAAATTTTGTTTATTGACTATTCGTGTATTGTTCCCGCGAATGCATATGTCTGCAAATTTTCATTCATTTGCATTGATGAAAAGGAAGGCAAATTGACCTCTAAATATTTGACGCAAACTATTGAACTAAAGAAAAGCGTTTAAAAAAAGAAGAATGTGTGTAACTTATTAAATTTAAATTAAAATACATTTTACTGCTGTCATAAACCAGACAAAAATGTTTATATCACAAATAATCATTGCCTTTCGCTTAAATTGAATGTTAAAACTTCCAAGAGGCAGGTGGCTGGCGGGAGCTGGCTTGAATATTTAATTTAATCGAAAAGCAATGTTTATTTCTGTAATACACAATTTTTCTGTTTACGGGCAACTGTAAAATGTATTCTGAGTTAAATAAATTACATACATTCTTCTTTTTGTCAAATAATTTAATTAAAAATTATTTTTGGACACCCTGTACAAATAATTATATAAATTTTTACATTACTGAATAAAGAATTGAATTGCCTTTCAAATGAGCTATCGCATGTCCCCTATTCTCATTTAAAAAAATCATCGATTACGTCATCGCGCCCAGATGGATGACGTCACTGAATGACATATATGCCAAAATATCGTAATTTCAAAATAAAAATCGAATTCTTTCTAGATTTTTCCTTAAAGTCGCCTTTTCACGAAATAACGAATTTATTCCTTTCATTTGCCTCGTACTGTATAAACAAACATAATATGAGTGTTCAAAATTTAAAACTTTATTATTTATTTATGACGCATAACGTAAAAAATTAACGTAAAAAGTGAAATTATGTATAGGTTATATCATTAGCTACAATCCGTAAAAGTTTCAAGTTTCTACATTGTAAAGAACAAGAGAATTTAGGCATTTTTCCAATAAAATCGTTTTTTTTTTATTTAAACAATTAATAAACATAAACAAAAATTTTTTGTTGTCTATTCGTGTATTGTTCCCGCAAATGCATATGTCTGCAAATTTTCATTCATTTGAATGGAAGAAAAGGTAGTCAAATTAACATCCAAAAATTTGACGCAATCTATTGAACTAAATAAAAGCGTTTAAAAATCATCGATTACGTCATCGCGCCCAGAAGGATGACGTCACTAGTATGACATATATGCCAAAATATCGTAATTTAAAAATAAAATCGACCTCTTTCGGAATTTTTCCTGAACCTTGAATTGTTACACTTATTTTCTAAACTCAATCTGCTACATCGAGGTACAGTGGTACCCTAAATAAAATCGACCTAAAATATTTATATATGTATGTTTTAAGAACTTATGACAAAAACAATCTTAAGATAACATGCTAAGAATTTATTTTGTATACAAAAATATTTTATTATATTATTATTCACAAGTTTACTTTAATATTTTCTACACCCACTACTGCAAATTGGTGTAACTTACAAACAAGGTTGGGGTACAAGTGTACCCCAGGTAGCATTCCAGGGTTCAAGTCGCCTTTTTACGAAATAACAAATTTATTCCTTTCACTTGCATCGTACTGTATAAACAAATATATGAGTGTTCAAAATTTAAAACTTTATTGTTTATTTATGACGCATAACGTAAACAATTACCGTAAAAAGTGAAATTATGTATAGGTTATATCATTAGCTACCATCCGTAAAATTTCAAGTTTCTACATTGTAAAAAACAAGAAAATTTAGGCCTTTTTCCATTAAAATCTTTTTTTTTTATTTAAACAATTAGTAAACATAAACAAAAATTTTTGTTGTCTATTCGTGTATTGTCACCGCGAATGCATATGTCTGCAAATTTTCATTCATTTGCATGGAAGAACAGGTAGTCAAATTAACATCCAAAATTTGACGCAATCTATTGAACTAAATAAAAGCGTTTAAAAAATGGACTTTTTTAGAGGATTTTTTGAGAATAACTCGAAAAATATGCATTTAATCAAAAAAACTGTAGATATAAAAATTGTATCTTTTAGTAACACAAACCAAGTTCATTTTCTATAATATTATCACGACAAACACAAACCGAGATACGGCATGTTAAAAGTTAACTTTTTTTCTTCAAATGCATAATTCGAAATATTCAAAGCGAAATAACGTGAAAACTTTGCACGTTTCGAAGAAAAGTTGCTAAATATTTTTTCAAGTATACAATTAGACCTTTAAAAAAAGTAATAAAAAGTTTCTAGCATAAAAATTAAGCGACTTATGATCAAAAAAATTCGGTACCTGCTTTTCTCTATGAAAAAATCAGTGAAAACAACCCCTATCTACCCTCCTAATTGAAATTTGGTCTTCACCTTTCTGTAATTTCTTTAATATTTGTATTATAAATACACCCAAGAAGTTTGGCTTATTTAAAGGCCTCAATTTTAAAAAATTAGAGTTTAAAAAATTGATTTTTTGCAATTTCGTATTTTTTACTTTTTTCTTCTAAATATCTCCAAAAATACTGGAGATAAGAAAAAAATGATAAACTACTAGATTGTAGCTTTTTTAATCACTAAAATTTTCTTGTGCATACATTGTCATTACAGTGAATAGTTAGCGGGATATAGCTGTTTAAATCCTCTATTTACAATCAGACACCCCCTTATTCGAGCCCTTTAAACCCACTCCAAATTAAAACTAAGGAATCTTACGGAATTTAGTTTAGAGAGTCTAACAGCTCTTTAAAAATGCTACAAAATCATTTTTGAAAAAACTTTTATCGCCAAAAAATAAGGGAGCTACATAAAACGAAATTTTTTTTCAGAAAATTCGAATAGTCCACTTATAGAGCATTTTCAATGTGTACAGAGTGTAACAAGAATGCACGTCATAAATTTAACCACATATTCTGGTACCACAAATAGTTCGATTAAACCTAACTTACGATTAATTGAACATAATACAAATATGCAGATAAGAATAGAATAGAATAGAATAGAATAAAAATATGCTTTATTGTCACTGAAAATACAAATTTTATGGACAAAGCTTAAAGTCAGAAAAAAATAAATAAATAATATCTAACAATAACAATAAAAAATACAATTTTCTGAAATTTGATAAATCGTCAATATAAAAAATATAGATAAATACAAAATATAAGTTAATAAAGTAAAGAAAAAAAAACAAAATCGATATATTGCAACAATTTATAGAAATTGCAAAGTGAATATACAACAAAGTAAACTATTTATAGACATAGGAACTAATAAGTTTAAGCTGCTGCATTTAACAGAATTTAAGATGCTGCATAAAAAAAGGTAAGTTGGGTTTACACGAACTATTTTTGGCCCCAGAATAATATATGTGGTTTAATTTAGGACCTGCGTTTTTGTTACACCCTGTATAATACCACAGAACCGGTTCGTATACTGGAAGATGACTAAAAAACTATTTGTATTTGTACATATATTTGTAAATTCGTATTTTGGTGCAAATAAATGTTTTTGTAATTATTTAATTCTACTTTTTTTTTATATAGATCTTCTAAATTATCTACTTATAAAAATTGGAATTTTATTAAGGGTGGTTTTAAAGGGTTAAAATAAATATGATGATCTTAGATCCTAAAATATAAAGCAATCACTATTTTTAACCAATCAAAAGCAAATTTGACCCATATTAAAGTTACAATGTTTTTATATAATTTTTGACCAGTTAGGGGTAGTTTACATCCCTAAAAATAATCAACTCCCTTAAGATGATATAAAAAATGAAGTACAGAGTGAGATGAACCTAATCCCAAATTTTTATGTAAATCGATGCCAGACAAAATTACTCTTGTAGGATAAGGAAATATTTTAGATATAGCTCCCATAATGGTGATTTTTGAGGGCTGAGATAATATGATATTATATCTTAAAGCATGAAACAATCATTACGTAACTAATAAGAACCAAAAGATGACAATAATAAAGTTTAAAATGTTATTGTATAATTTTTTTACAGTTAAGGGTAGTTTTCACCCTTAAAAAACTAAAAGCGTACAATAGCTCAATATATAAAATAAACTAGAGGGTAAAATGAGCCTAATTCCAAATTTTTGTACAAATCGATGCTGGACGAAAAAATTGCGAGGTTTTGCCATTTCTTCAGTCTCATTTCCTCGACTTAATAATTTATTTGGAAATAACTAAAATAAAATAGAATACATTTAAAAGGGAACGATCTTGGATCGAACATTACTCATTTTCTGACCACTTCCGACTGAAACAAACATAGCTCACAAGTATTACAAGAATAATTACGAGCTTATGTTTTCACCTTATTCTACATATAAAATACATTACTTACCACCGGAGTAGACAAAAGCACGTATTAAATATCACCTACAAAAATCGAGATAGAAAGACTTATTTAAGAGGACAATTTTCATAAAGTCACTCAGGACTAGGGATGGGAAAAACCTACCGGTTTAAATCTAACACCGGTTTTTTTACTTCACAATTACCGGTTTTACCGGTTGTTTTTTTGTCCCGGTTATAACCGGTTTTTTCTTTTTAAAGTAAAAACCGGTTATTAGGTTTTTACGGTGATTAGGATTAGGTTAGGTTTTATTTTGGATCACAATCATAATTATTATTCTCAAGTAATTATTCCAAACAAAACCATAATCAAATTTTATTTTATTTTATAAAATACAGAAGCAAACTGAAAGTGCAATCTCACATCAGCCAGAAACAATTATTTAAGTTTTATTATAATATTTCCTTGAAAAGGTATTTGTAATCATAATATTTACATAAGAAGTGATCTGGTTGAATTAGTCGCAAACATCATCTATTTTTCACACTTAACTCTTGACATTGAAAGTGGGTGAATGACTTTTTCTGATTACCAAAAATAATGCTCTGACCATGAATATCGAAATACTGATTAAGAATACGAATCTCCAAGAATTTCCCTACGTTTTCAAAACGATACACTCATACAGGAAGTATTAAATGAGTTAAAATATACCTATTCTACAAAAATATACAAACGTGTTAAAAGTAATACATGTTCTGTCGATAGTACTAATTTTGATCATATTGTTATCGAGTCGAATGGAGTATCGCAAACTAAAGTGTATTGTAAATGTAACTTTGTAACCTATTGGATTAAAAGAAACCGAAAACCGGTTTTTCCAAAAACCGGTTTTTTGGCCGGTTATAACCGCTAGGTTAAACCGTAAGCAAAAAAACCGGTATAACTGAAAACCGGTGTTTTGTCAAAAACCGCCATCCCTACTCAGGACTATGCAAATATAGACTATAGATGTAGAAGAGAAAAATGATTTCGTGTGGATGTAGAACATAGACTGACATAGAGTCAGAAATGTGGAAATTTTAAGAAGATAGAATTTTAAGAAGGGCTTACAGGATAGGAAAATTTTGTAGGGAATGCTTATCTAGAGCACATATATTACAAGGAGAAATTCACTTTTTAGCGACTAGTACTCGAAGAAATGATAGAGGATACGAGAGGTCTTAAAGAGAGGAAGAATGAAAACAAATCCAGAATTATGAAAGTTCTCTCATTGCTGCTTAAAATAGGATAATTGAGTCCTGATTCTCTAACAAGTCTTCGGGCAAGACAATGTACGGTCGACCCAGAATCAATAGGTATGTATTTTTTTAAATAAAAATTGCATTCTTCTTCTTTCAGTACCCTGTCAGGTTATATCAAACGTTGGCTAATATATTGGCAATAATAACTTTGTTTCCGGTGCCTATAAACAAATCAGATCTTGATAACACTCCCAGAGATTTCGGAGCCAGGATGTTCTTCTTCTGCCTGGGCCACTTCTTCCGGCGATCTTGGCCTGTATTATGAGGTGTAGAAGGTTATACCTCTCTGGATGTCTCATCATATGGCCGAAATATTGTAACTTTCGAATTTTTTTGTTTTTGTTATTTCTGTGCTCTTATTGTGGCAATCAAAAGGAGAGAAGAAGAATTTGTCAACACATATGGGATTAACGAAGGCTCCGTTGCTCATAATGGGTTAGAGATGTGGAAGTGGTTCTTTAAATTTTCTTATTAGCTGGGTAATAAATAATAAATTATAGAGAAAAATAACAGAAATAGCTACTAGAGCTAAAATAGGACATAATGAAAAAAAAGTAATTAAATAATGAAACAATGTAAAGCCGAAAAGGCGCTACTTTCATCTTTTAGTTTTGAAAGGGAAGACAAAGAAAAACTCTTTATATAAACCAAACAAATGAAAATTAACTAAACAAAAATAATTATTTTAAGATAAATAAAATTTCGTATAAAGATATATAATAAAGATAATAAAGATAAATAAAACGTACCGTATCATTTCTTACTAAGTTGACCAGAAAGAAGGAAGATGGATAATTAATAGCAAGCAAACAATATTACAAACTAATACTAAAAAAATATTAAAAAAAGAAATTAATGTGGACCTCTTTCTGGTTTTACATTTTTTTTTTTTTTTTGTAAAAGGTATTATCCACAAATACAAATAAATTTACAATATTAAGTAGGTACCTTTGTGTCTCTGCAAATGTCCTGCAGTTTCCAACGCTAAGTCCAGATGTTACGGTCACTTTTCACTTCACTGGTAGGTACCACAAAAAATACAATACTGATGGTACAATTGTTGAATACACAGTAGTATGTAGTTAGAAAAGTTCATCAATGCATTACTTGATTAGTAACTTAACTTGTAGTAACGTAATAAAAAAATACGACTTCATTTCACTACGAATACTAATAAGAACTTCTTGAGATATTTAGTTAACGATGAACTAATTTTCAAAAGAACAGGAGGTGTGTTTTCCACACCGAAATACAAGCCATTGACTACCAACCATCAAACCCTGCAGCCAAATCGATGATCTCCATATTTGTACCTAAATGCAAACTATTCCTGGTGTTTTAAGATGACATACACCGGACACTACACAGTTAGAAGTTCAACCTATTTACATCGTTGGCTGATCGATAATCATTTTTTTAATTACTCTGATCGCTTCTAACGCCCGCAAAAAACCTCACCTTTTTTACCCAGCTTACATTACCCTGTTACAACCCACCAATCGTAGGAAAATAAAGAACCTTGAAAACTACCACTTTTCTCAAATATATCACAAAACGTTAGTCTAGCCAATCAAAAATGAGATACCATGGTCTTAGATGACAAATATCAACCAATCAGGGAACAGTTATAGAACGCTATTTCCTTTTCGTAACAAAATGTTTGACGAGTCAAAAACAAATACACTAACTCTGTGTTAAGATGCCAATAAATTATAATAATTAGTTAGCAAAATAAATGAGTTTTATAGTGTTTACATTTCTAACGTCGCACTAAGATATCTCCATTGCGGCTTAATCAAAGATAGCTAATTATTCATTCCAAATGGGACCAAATCAGTAAAAAGAAAAACAAACAGATATTCATAAGTCGTTTTAAATATAATAAACAGACTTAAGTGCCTAAACAACTTCAAACAAAGACATAGATTCGTTTCTTCTTAAATTATTAGAAAATAAATTAAGCCTTAATCATGTCTTTTTTAGGATGAGTAAAGAAAAAATCACATGAATTCACTATAATGAAAATTCGAGGCGTAGAATATATTCTCACGCCACAATTCTTGAAAGACACACATCCTAAATGGATTTAAGAATCGTATGATATACCTACAGGCTGAAATGAAAAATAATGTTTCCTGCAAAAGATGGAAATAAAAAAATATGAAGTATTTTCGTATTATTATTTCGATGTAAAACTGTTTCATTTATTATTCGATCAACCCAACTGATACGTAATATTTGTCGATAGATCCACATCTCAAAGGACTTAAATTTTTTCATTAGTGTCTCTGTAAGGGTCCAGCTGTCCAAATTTTCATGCTATACAGCAATGTGGAGAATATTTAGCAGCGTATTAATCTGATTTTAAAGATTAACGTGATGTTTCTAAAAATTATACTATTTTTCTCAGCCAAAATATTTTGTTATTGATTGATCTATTTCCTCCAATAAACCATCATCTCGTGTAAAAGTTTGACAAAAATTAGTTTCACATCCGCCAGGCATCCCGCGAAAGCTCAGTTTAAAAAAATTATCATCCTATATAGTTTTTCCATAGATATATGCCTCTTTGGCGTCTGTTAATAACATATTATAGGCATTAAACTATTAAGCTTAATGAATTTATCTGCTAACGATATGCCAGTGGTCTTTTATTTTGCGGTAGGTATGCGGTAACCTTAACTTTCTATGTACTTGCATCGTAATCGACAAACTTTAAACTAATTTATAGTTTGGGCTATTAGAGAAAGCCGCAGCTACATATCATTGTGATATGTTGTATTTGTCGTTGGCAATAATTCAAAATAAACAAATTAGTTCGTGGAAATTTACCTGATTGAAATTAACAAAAGCACTTAGGATGCAGACTAGAATTTAATATTTATTGCAGCATTACATTAATTAGTATTTCAAGTTTTACTAGGAAAACTAATATGCATATGAGGATTTATGAAGATTAATGAAGGTTATAGGAATAGCCAAACCAAAGATGCTGCAAACAGGAAAGGAAGAGGACAAATTATAACATGAAATAGGTAGGCGACGTGTAAAACAAATGTCTATATTTCTGATATTTACAAGATGTTTTCCAAAAGATGTAATATTTTAGAGAAATCCTAAAGAGAGAAGACATAATAACGGAATAAATTGTAAAAGTTTTAAATTCAATTAACAAAATTAACAAAGGATTTGAGGTAATGTTTCTCGTAATTCTTCCCAAAATATCGCCACGTCACTCCAAGCAATAGACCAGGGTTTGACTGACAAGTTAAAAAGGATGTACAGAAAACAATGGCTTTGTAACCTACATTTAGAAGATGATATGGGGAAAGTGTCAGTCAGTTTGCTAAAAAAACTAAATTTGAATGAGTCATATTATAGCTAGCCTATTTTTGGGACTAAGTTACCAAAGAAAACTTAACAAATGCGTGGAATAAACTATAGCCAAAAAAGAAAGAGACGGAAAAAAAATGTGAGATAAGGTAGTTTTGTCCCAGTAAGTTCCAAACTTTGGTTACGAGATCCTATATGATTACGATATTACAACCTCAGTTTAAGAATCAGAAGTAATGAAGGCAGAGGCAATCAAAAAAACCGAGAGACGACGATTCATTTCCTTTGCACTCTAAAGCTTTCACGGAATAATGTCTTGATAAAAAAATAGTCAGAACGTAGTTCTTGCTACTCAAGAGAATGCAGGACTTGTAGGACTAAATACGAGTATCGAAGCTAACAGTCATCAATTTTTTTACTATTGATGGCTCTGTAATAATTTTTATTTCTATCTTTGCCTCTCTCGGCATTACCTTATAACCATTGATGGTGATTTCCACCAATACAGTCAACTATACAGTTTCATGTTTTATGTCTTCAGCTACTTCTCTCCAGAAGTGTTTCGTAGAATGAAAAGCCCAGCCCGTCAAATGCTGTATTTGGTAGGCTGGACACTAGTTATTGAACTGCCGCTTGCTTTACTTGATGGAGTTATCAGTTTCTCTAAATTATTTTAATTTATCATCTAAAATCCTTTGTGCGATGAGCAATTCAAGATATCTGGAGGATTCTTTTCAAATACCATATCTAAAATCCATTGATCTTTTAGCGCTCTTATGACCAAAGAGTCCAAGCTTCGGCACCAATAACAAAATTAATCTTTCCACAATGTATTAGTTTACCTATATATTTATTACACTTATCTTTACTTTTATTGTCTTTATCTTGTTTTTATTAATTTTTCGTTCGATTTTTATTAATTTTTATAGCTCCAGGAAAATTTTATGATATTTATATTAATTTATATCTTTATTTAGCTTATCTTTACTGCCATTATCTTTGTCTTGCTTTTATAAATTTTTAGGGCGATTTTTATCAATAATTGTTATAGCTACAGCAATGTATTATTACCTTTCGTTTTAATTCTTATAATGCCGATAATAATCGTTTCGTATATCTGAACTTTTTTATTTATAAAAAGGGTAAAATTTTATTAAAAAGATGAAATTAACAGCATTTGTTTTTTAGTAATATGCTTAGGCTTCTTTAATGTAAGCAAGCATTTGTGTACCTATTATTGGTGCATTTCTCTGAACAAAAATGTAATAATATTTTTGTTTTTTTTGCATTAATTTAATTTTAATTGTTTTCCGAGACTTTGGATTTATGCAACAATATTTTATTGTATAATTCTTTATTTATATTATATATGTTGTTGTGAAGCTATTTTCTTGTGGAATTTTTGATACATTCCTAAATATTATAAACGATCAAGAAGAGACAATAACATTTACAATGGAAAAGGAATATAATAACATCCTACCTTTCCTCGATGTTTTAGTCTCAAAGAAGGATACTGGATATAGGATAAAGGGATTCAAGTGTATAGAAAACCAACACATACCAACATATATCTCAATTACAAATCAAATCACAACATCAACATTAAAAAGGGAATCATTAAATCCTTATATGATAGAGCAAAAATTACTTGTTCTAACGAAAATTCATTCTTAGAAGAAAAACAACTGTTAACATCTGTTTTGTTAAAAAATGGAATAAAGGAATGGTCAAGATTGGATCGAATGGAACAGAATAACTTGGAACTGGATTCTATAGCATTCACAAGAAATAATACGAGGAAAATATCAATACCATAATATATAAAAGGACTATCCGAGAAACTTAAAACAATAGGAAATAACAAAGTAAGTTATCAATCGAAGTAGCACAGAAAACGAAAATGAATATTGTTCCCATACCACCAGATTGACAATAGGTGGAATACTTTTTTTTGTTTATACATTTTTAATAGGAATTAAATTCAACATTTCAACAACATTAAAAGCAACAAACACGTTGAGATATATTCTATCTAAAACTAAACCTAACAGTGAACAAGAAAGAACAAAGAATTGTATTTATAAAATACCTTGTGGATGCGAACAATTTTATTTAGGTGAAATATCAAGACCATTAAACGTTCGAATAAGTGAACATCAGTCTTATATTAAAAATAGAGAATTTGACAGATCTCAAATATGTCAACACGCATGGGATAATAAACATAGAGTTCAGTGGAGAGATCCAAGTATAATCCTGAAAGAAACAGATAGTAAAAAGGGAAAAATCAAAGAAGCGGCTTTAATTATGCTAAAACCAATTGTGTCGCAAATTTCTCGGTAGAATGCAGTAGGATGTGGTTACCCATACTAAAGGAAGAAGTCAATAGAAAGAAAATACCAGGATTAGTAAGTTACTAGCATATCAAGCTAGTACATATTTTATATTTTAGTACTGTTTTTATATCTATATATTATTCATATTATTTATAATTTAAAATAACATATGTACATATTACGGTCAGAATTTGGTATTATTATTATTTCTATAAATTACCAGATGTAGATAGTTGTAAAATATAAATAAATAAACTAAGTTATCAATCGAATCAGCGCAGAAAACGACAATAAATATCGCCTCCGTACCACCAGATTGACAACAGGTGGAATACTTTCTTTGGTTACACCTCCTGAGACTTTTACAATTTATAAGTCATACAGGTGCCGAGAAAATTAAGATGAGAGAATTTTAAATAATTAACAACTCATCTACTCAGCATGGTAAAGCTTCAACAAGAAAGATTCCTTAATACTCAAAAGAGTAAATGAATTAAAAAAAAAAATGAGAATGTTTATATATTTATAAATAAATAACTTTAATTGGAATATATTTAAATCAATAAATTAAGAATATTATTTACAAAATTTCATATCTAGTTTAACAAACGTCACTTCTTAAAGTCGAGTTCCTTATAAACGATGCAATTGTTGCCAGTTCTCGAGTACATTACTTGATTTATTCTGTAACAAACTCTTTGGCTTCGTACCGAATGAAGGAAAAACTGCTATATATCGTCGAGCAGATGTTACTTCTAAAAGGAAAGAGCTGAAAATAACCATTCTTGAGCATCGAAAAAGGCTTTCTTTCCTGTAATAAAAATAATTCGCCTAATGGAGCAATCAAACAAATTCGATTTAAAGTTGTTGTATTGCTACTGTAGTAAGTTTTAGTGTTTTTGGAATGGCAGTCAATTTAAAGAATAATACACTTTGTGAAACTAAATAAAATTAACTTTGTTTTCCTTTTTTTTAAACTACCTTAACGCTTTAAGTATTTTTTTATTTAAAGGAACTAACGCATAAACTTATGAGGGGTACTTATAATCAGCTGTGTGCAATAGTGGCACACAAGGAGGGTCAATAAATGTCCACACATAAATTAATCAAAAAGGTGCGTCTTTATTTAAACTAATTTAAAAATAGTACTTTTATATTATTGCTAAACGTTAATAGAACAGGTAAAAGATAGGAATTTATAATTTACCCGGAGTCTTCGGCTTCAGTGGAATTGGCATCATCGTAGGATACAGAAACATTTTTGACTTCTTGCTGTACTTTCCACATACATACTTGCATTTTGAATGAACTATGGTTATTTTTTCCCACTTATTGGCTTTTTCCTTTTAGATTTTGCTAATTTGACACATAAGTAATATCGTTCCTCTCCATTTTGTGATGGTGTTGAAGGTATTCAGGGGGATTATTTATAGTCCACTGTCAAGTTTTTATAAAAGTATGCGGAAATGAACTAAATCATAGAAACGCTAATTATGCCATCTAATAGGGCAGTAGTACGCCAACAACTACTAATTATTTGAGATTTTTAGGAAGAAAGTTATTTAGAAAATCGGATGTAATTCAAAGCTGTGGATACTTTTGAACCCTTCTTGGTCCTTTTAGGGTTAAAGAATTGTAACACAATCCTCTTAAATTCAACTCTTATTTTGGATTGTACCACTATGGCACATCAACATCTTGTCTTTCAAGAGTAACAAATTGATGTCCAGGCGTGATTTTATCTGTATACTAAGCGAAAAAACAGCTTCACGCGTTCCTAGGCCTTTGCGAAACACTTTGCCTTTTAATAATAGATATTTATACCCAGTTTATGATGAACATAATAATATATTAATATTTATATAATATCGCCTTAATACTATAACTTGATAACTCGAAATTAGTAGTTTTGAGATAAACGAGTTTAAAGATTTTAAAGATATTTGTGCTGCTACCATGATGTTGGTAAATACGGAATTCACTCTGCGGCTGTAAAATACTTTTCCTTAACTTTTTGGCAACTGATCTATTTAGGAATATGGTGTAAATTTGTTTTCCAATATGGAAAAAAACATGAAAAATTAAAGTTATCAACTTTTAGCACTACCGTAATGTTAACATTTGGTAATGTCGCATGTTGTGCTAAGTCGCATATAAGTGAACTTTTTAACACAACTAATATTTTAAACATTATTTTGTTGAAAATTATCCCTCTGCCATGGGAGTTGCCCGATCTGCTAACAATTCTCAAATTCTTGCATTAAAATGAACCGAATAAACAGATAGCAATTATGTGGTAAGTTCAATGGTTTCAGAGAAACACGTGCTAAAACTAGATAACTCGAGTTATCTAGTTATAGCATTCAGTGTATGTCGTATTCATGATTATTTCGATTAAATAATGGCTTGATAATTTATCTTGTCAAGTTTTAGCACTGAATATTAGTGGCATTTGAGTTTTATCAACTTTCGTCAATCATAAATAAATACTTAACCCAATTGAAGTGAGCTATCAAGTTTTTACACAATAT
The DNA here is from genome assembly GCF_917563875.1 of Diabrotica virgifera virgifera. NCBI lineage: Eukaryota > Metazoa > Arthropoda > Insecta > Coleoptera > Chrysomelidae > Diabrotica > Diabrotica virgifera. The sequence continues at coordinate 32,436,281 of NC_065447.1, forward strand.
GGAGGCAAATAAAATACATCTTGTGAACTAGTTATCTCAAAAACGTCAATTTTGGAGTTATCAAGTTATAGTACTAAGGCGACGAATGTAGATAAACGTCTACGATATCCGGTTATGGATGACGTTTACAAGTAACTTTAGCACATGGGACCTTAAATGTGTTAAAGGTTTGTGATACATCTTTGCTATCGTTTTTCCATTTAAATCGGATCAGTATTTAAATGAAGAGACATGCCAGGTTACGAAGTGGTTAAAATATTTAATTAAATAGGCTCCGTTATTACTAATAGTTTAGGATGCGAAGACGAGATTCGTCAACGCATGACAATGGCCAAATCGGCAATAGCCAAACTCACAAAAATTTACGAGAACACTGATATTATAAGAAACGTTAAAGTATGCCTTGATCGAACATTAATGCTTCCTATCCTCACCTACGCTTCAGAAATTTGGATGATCTATAAGGCATTTGAAATGTGGATCTACCGTAGAATGTTGCGCATTATACGTACCCGAGATAATAGTAGACATATAACTAGAAAAAGAAAAGTCATGGAACGAATGATCCAACGTAGAAGGCAAAAAATCCAGAGGAAGATTAGTACGGTGGTCAGGCAAATTGAGGATATGACTGGTTACCCATTCTCCAAAACAAAACAGAGAAGTACAAGAGAGAAATAATTGGACAGACATAGTCAAATAATATGCCATAATAGCAGAGAGTCTGGAAAACCTTCAAATCCTGTTGAACGCTGTAAACAATGAATGCATTTCAAAAGGTTTAACAATCAACGCAAAGAAAACAAAATGGATGGTGGTCGGAAAAGTTAATATCAAAGACTCAGTACTAAAATTAGATAACACAATCCTGGAAAGGATAAAACACTTTAGATATTTGGGTAGCTGGATTGACTATAGGGTTGAAAGTGATAAGGAAATTTCGACCAGAATAGAACTTCCACGAAAAAGCTTTATTAGTTAGCGTTCTGTATTGTGCAGTAGAGGTCTTTCATTGACCACACACATAACAGTATTGAAGTGCTACGTTCGAGTGGTAGCAGAAGTTCTCTTCGAGTTGTGGTGTTACTATCGCATGCTAAGAATCCCATGGACAGAACACATATCTAACGAACGCGTGCTGGAGACCATGCACAAAGAGCGAGAATTGATCAACGTCATAAAAATGAGAAAGGTTCAAATCCATAAGGAAAAATTTCCTGTAGCTGGCTGTGTACCAAAATCTTCTGTGTAAAAGGTATATTTATTTGAAAACCCCAATAAAGGGCTCCATTAAAAAACAGAACGTTTTTGCTCTAAAGGGAACATCATCAGTGTTCTAAGCAAGCTCTACATCCTAAGCCACCAAAAATACATGGGTAAAAACCCTTAAAATATCGACTAAAATTCTAACATTGACATGTTGTATATTAAATTCTGGCGATGGATGAAATTTATAAGGGTACCTCAAAGCATCATATGACTATTCCACGAGCATGTGGGTGGTTAAGTCGATTTCTCTGTCTTCACAAAGAGAAAGGCAAAAACCAACAAGAGAAAGGTTCATTACTTCGATCATGTAATTAGACGACTAAAATATAGCTTACTCCTGTTGATCATTCAGGGCAAAATCGAAGGAAAACCCTGGGTTAGAAGAAAACAATTGTCCTGGCTGCGTAACATTAGACGGGCGTAATGAATCTGGTCACATTTTAATACTTTTACCCTCCGGTAAGTGCAGGTAACAAATAAATATGTAAGAAAGTGGTCACAACAAGCGCAGGTACTACGACCCTAATTAGGTAGGCACTAAGTACCTTTTAATCTAAATTTAATGATTTTCGTACATATTTAATAACTTTATTTAATATTTTCGGGCGATCCATCAGTTCCAATATAGAGGTTGAAGTGCAAACAAGTGAAAAAATTTTGTTAGCAAATAATATGTTTTCTAATGTTGAAGTTATGTCGAGTCAGCGAGGGCAGAGCCAAATTTTATATGAACATTATAAATTTTCTATACATCGAACAATTAAAACTGAAATGATTAATGAAATATTGTGGAGATGTGCCAATCGAAAATGTTCAAAAGTGTTTATTTATACAATGGGCCCGATTGAAAACTTAGTTATTATTTCAGTGAAAGGCCATCATAATCACCCCTCAGAAACCAAACAAAAAATATCAAGACAAATAGGGAACTTGCATAAATTTTTAAATATTAAAATAATATTAAAAAACATAAGGTAACATGATCTTAAAACGCTTGCATGCGAAAAAAACAAATATTTTTAACCCGTACGCTAATTACGGCGCTTTGAAAATGCTATAAAATTCAAATATCTTAGGAGGCTCTTGAACGTCCTTCTATTGCTCTGACGTCAGAGGCCACAGTCATCTACGTCTACGATTAGGTATTACGGGTGTATTACATTTTAATCGTATTTAAATGGATATTACCAGCTATTATTTGTATTCTTGCATAGTTCTACAATCAGTTTATTTACTTTAAAGTCAAATTTATAAATCTTTAGAAATTACTAATGTGTTTATAACGTATAAGTATTATTACTCACGAGGGGTTTTCAAAAGAAAGCGAATAAGTACAACAGTTCATTTTAATCGTCTTTAATTGAAAATTCCTACGTATTATTTATGTTCATCTTATATAATGTAAGTAGTTCCCCAATCAGCTTAGTTTGAAACTGAAATTGGTACCATTATATGTATTATAGTAAACGGTTTTCCCCGTGGGTTTCATCTACCTAACTCTAATCGAAGGATTTCGTATATCCTGGAAAAGATTACGGTGTAATTTGCATAAAAATAAAGAAACTAAATTTTTATGAAGTTTATTATATTTGATTGTAATGCTTATTAGTACCTACTGGAGCCTTTCATTATTGTGTTCAAAGCCTTCTGAGAAAAGATTATGGTGATTAGCAGACGTACCGATAGCCAACAAAACCCTTCTTTACAAAGTTAATAATACGCATAAATAAGAAGAATCATTATTGTAATTTTACAAGTTAATATCTTTATCATCTCAGCTTATATGTACTCACACAGCATCCCTCGGTAGACCGCAAGCTATAGTAGAAACATGACTGTAGACCGCATACTATAGTAGCACCAATACTTTTTAGTTACTCTTACTTTTATTACTAAGTTTTGTTTATTTTTAAGTTACTTGTTTCTTTTTTCAATACAAGAAACGACAAAAAAAATTTCATAAAAAAGAACTTTTTGATGCATCCAGGTGCATCCAGGCACTATACAGTACTTATATTGCGCAGATTTGTTTTCCATTTTGATAAAGTATATTACACACTAAATACACTAAACTACACTAAATACAATAACATAAATACCGAGCAAACGTCACAGTTATTCGACACGCACAACTGGCAATGGCAAACTGCATTCAAAGCAAACGGGCGAAAACGATAAATGTGGCGTGTGACGTCAGACCCAAGCTCGCGCTTTTGAAGTTGTTTAAAACGGAAATTTTAGGCGCGGAAATTTGATCAGATGTTGTACGTACACTATTCATTGTTAAGACGTAATATTTTGAATACAACATTTTTAAACATAAATTAACAATTTTATGCAGAAAAATTTTTTAGTGCAAGTTCCCTATTGTTACTGCAGCATGCAAGAGGAAAGCAGAAAGTGATATACTGATGACTTTTTTGTATTTGAGATGATGGAAGTGATGCCAAATGATACGGGGGTTATACAGTTTGCGGACTATCTAACAGATCATTATATTTCCGAAGAATCTAAATTTCTCCCAAACATTTGGGCGGATGCTAGTGCCGAATTAAATCAAACAACAAACGCCTGTGAATCTTTCCATTCACACTTTAACAATTCATTTCATTACTGTTCGCCATCAATTTTTGATTTCATGACAGTTTTGACTAAATTTCAAAATGAGGTTTATATCAAATGTAACAGTATAAATACTCTTATAAAATCGAGGAATTCGCATACTTTACGAAGAAAGCGCTTTTTGGAGAATCTTTTACAAGATCTTAAGGACAGTCAAATTACAACCATGCATTTTGTAAAAAGTGTTTCTCACATATATTGTGCTTCAATAAAATAAGATATATTTTTTGTATTTTAATATTATACTTGTACCTACTACGATATAAATAAATTTCTATAAATTAAAAAAAAAATGTTTCCAGTTTCCTTACTATTTTTATTACCTGACTGATGTGACCAGATTCGTATCGCCCCATTAGACAATGGACAGGTGATCGGTCGACGAATTGTTTCATATTATATAGCTGCCGACCGAGAAATATTTTATGAGCTTGTTAATACGACGATATCCAACGCTTGAAAACAAGCACAGCACACAAAGAAGAAGAAGTCAAACAAATTATATAACTCCACAACCTTACAAAGGACAAAAGGTAAAGGAGGAGGATTTGAATTATTGCAACTACTACTAGCTATTGATCAGAATATTATGTATCACTTCCGCAGTGTATTTGATTTAACCTTTTTTTCAACATATGTATTTGCTTCTAAGGTCATATTCAGGGGATGGGTACGTATTTTCGCCTGCAATGCTATTCAAATGAGGATTAATTTTTTTCGAATTCTGAGAAAACTAATAAGTATTTTTGAAAAATTTAAACGCAGAATGAAAGATTACGTTATTAGAGAGGGCAGAAAGTCCCTGAGAACTTCTATCATGTTTATTTAAATAAGTTACAGTGGTGAAAAACTAAGTGAAAATTGAGTGTGATTTTTAATTTCAAATATCCCATTCAAAATAAACTTTTTTTATTCTAAGGGAATTTCGGCCCTCGGTAATAATTTAGTCTTTCATTCTGCGTTTAAATTTTTCAAAAGTATTTATTGGTTTTTTCAGGATTCGAAAAAAATGAACACAATGTCCGTGGTAATATTTTCCAAATCTCTCTTTGTCTTACAACGCACTCAGTCGAATAGAATATTGTCAGCATATTGTCAGTCAGACAGTGACAATCAGTGACAATTTTAACTATTTGACATGGCATCGGGAATATTTTAAGTTGTTGATTAAATAATATTGATACCTATATAGTGTATTTTTGATAAAAATAATTGATATAAGAAGTGGACTTTGTAAAAAATTATTTATTGTGGATTATTTGTGGAAGATCAAAGCAGATAATACATCAGAATAATATATTGTGTGATCCAAGTATTTTGTTGTTAAAGATGATCAAAATTGTAAGGTTCCATAGTAACAATATATTATTAAAAAATCACTTTAACATTTTTCCTCTTTTCTCGATTAACTATTAGTTTTTGTTGTACATATAAATTATTACAATCACTAAATACATAGTTAGTGAGTAGTAGACTGACATTGTAGTAATTTTACATATCCATACCAGTGTGAATTTTACTTCACGTAATTTGCCGTGTAAAGACAGAAAAAGTAGGGATAGCCGTAAAATATTTGCGAATTATGTACCGATAGCCTTAAGTAATTTGGTTTACGTGTACCTAAAGTAAAATAACTACCATTTTAAAGCAGTTTATTACTGAAGAAAATTTACTGTATGCTCTAATCTCTGTGTAGGCCTCACTTTTTAAGGCCATCGGTACATAATTCGCAAATATTTTACGGCTGTCCCTACTTTTACTGCCTTTACACGGCAAATTACGTGTAGTAGAATTCACACTGGTATGGATATGTAAACATTACTAGAATGTCATTCTAGTTGAAAATGTCATCACTAACTTAAAGAGATGGCTTTTGAATGTTCTTGGATAACTGTTATTTGTATAATTGCAAATTATTAATTCAGTTAATAAATGTGATAATTTTTTCACTAACTATGTACTCAGTGATTGTAATAATTTATATGTACAACAAAAACTAATACTCAATCGAGAAAAGAGGAAAAGTGTTAAAGTGATTTCTTAATAATATATTGTTATTATGGAATGCTTAGAATTTTGAAAATCTTTAACAACAAAATACTTGCATCACAGAATATATTATCCTGATGTATTCTCTGCTTGGATCTTTCACAAATAATACACAATACATAATATCTTTTTATTAAGTTCACGTCTCAACACTAGAAGCACCAGAGCGGTCATTTTGACTGCTTTCTATTTTTGACACTCTGTTTTACTCATTCATAGTTATTTTAGAAACTTGATAATTTATAACTTCTCCTAGATCTACTTGAAAATTATAATTTCTCTTTTACAGCTACTTAGCGGAATTGCTTTGTAAGATATGCTAATGTCTACCTAGAAGCTCCAGAGCAGTCATTTTGACTGCTTTCGCTTTTTGACCCTCTGTATTACTCATTCATATTTATTTTACAAAATGTATAATTTGGGACTTTACTATATATTTGAGGATTATAATTTCTCTTTTACAGGTACTTTTATAGTATAATTACATTTTTAATATAGTTAATGTCTACCTAGGAAAATTGGGTAGTAATGACAAGGTATTCTACATTTTGTTCTATTTTTCTGGGAAGTTTTTACTTATTTTATGTATAGAATGATCGAAACATTTGTTATTAGGTAATTTGAGTATACTCTTTGCAAGTGCGTGCTCAATATGTATTTTGAATTTTCATTGTGATCTTTCTCTTTTCTGCTGTTATCACGTCTCGTCGATATTTGATTGAGCAATAACAATTGGAGTGGTTACAGAATTTGTCAGACAATGAATATGAAGTAGAGTTATGTGATGAAAATGTATCCAATAATGAAGAAGACGAGTATGTGCCTGATAAAGTTGATCAATGACATTCATCGGGTAGAGATTGTGAAGATGAAGTTGAGATGGAGGATATGCTCAGTACTTCTGCTTCAGCTTGGAATGCTGACCCCAATACCTCTGTAGGAATTATTACCAACCGGGTAAGAGGAATTCGCGGAAGCAGTTTAGAGAATTCCTCCATCGACACTATAGGATGGGAGTTACTTTGCAATAGCGCTAGTACACCAGGTTAGCAACTATATTATATAACCTCCGAGGTTGATGCGACTATTTTGTAAAATAAAAAAAAACTATATTATATTAGTAGCTTAACTAGCTTATATTTATGTATTCACTTAGGCATATAATATTTTTGAGCATATTATTTTTTTTTATCTGCCTATCCGTGATGAATGTTGGCGACCATCATGGGAATTTTTACCTTATCCGCAGGATGTTCTTCTTCCTGGGCCCCGTTTTCCAAATATTTTTCCTTGCAGGATGGCTTCTAGAAGGGTATATCTGGATTCATTTCACATAATGTGTCCAAAGTAGTCGAACTTTCGAGATTTGATGGTGATGGTGGTACCTCTCGGTTCTTCTACATTTTTCTGAGGACCTCCTCATTTGTGACTCTCCGATTCTTTTGTGGCTATTCTCCTATATAGCTACATTTGGAATGCTTCCAATTTTCTGCACTTATTTTTTGTTTAAGGTCCACGATTCAACACCAAAAAAACAACAGAGAAGACCTAGCAGGTGAAAGTGAAAAACATGTGAAATTTGTCATATACATAAATGTAAATTAAATTTATGTGGGTCTTGTACAAGCAAAATTGAAAAAATTTGCTACTGCATAAATCGTGCTTAAATAATTAAATAATTCATTTAAATTCATTAAATATGTCTTTTATTATTAGTTGTTAACTCAATATAGGTTTTTAGCAGGTAAAAAAGAATTCAAAAACGGCTGGCAATAGAAATTCTAATACTGGTCATTTTGACCGCTGCGGTGCTTCTAGGTATGCAGAAATGTTGGTGGTTCTAGTGTTAAATCAATTATTTTTATCAAAAATACACTATATAGGTATCAATAATATTTAATCAACAACTTAAAATATTCCCGACGCCATGTCAAATACTTAAAATTGTCACTGATTGTCACTGTCTGACTGACAATATGCTGACAATATTCTGTTCGACTGAGTGCGTTGTAAGACAAAGATAGATTTTGAAAATATTACCACGGACATTGTGTTAATTTTTTTCGAATCCTGAAAAAATAAATAAATATTTTTGAAAAATTTAAACGCAGAATGAAAGACTAAATTATTACCGAGTTCCGAAAGTCCCTTAGAATAAATAAAAATTTATTTTGAATGATATATTTGAATTTAAAAATCACACTAAATTTTCTCTTAGTTTTGACCCCGGTAACTTATTAAAATAAACATTTCAAAAGTTCGCAGGAACTTTTTGCCCTCGCTAATAACGAAATCTTTCATTCTGCGTTTAAATTTTTCAAAAATATCTTTTAGTTTTCTCAGGATTCGAAAAAAATGAATCACCATTTGAATAGCATTGCAGCCGAAAATACTTACCCATCCTCTTAATGCCGTAGGCAGATTTTTGAACGAATTAAAAAACTGCATCCTGCCATTTGCAGAATAAATACAATACATACAAAACTCACATTTACCGGATATTTTTATTAGCGTACATGCAACCTTGCATCAAAATACCCCACGGCCTTTCCGTGACGGATGTTTGGTTGGATTTAACTCCATCTAAACAAGGTTTTCCTAAAAGAACACCATAACAAAAACGAAGCAGGTGAATTAAATTTTCCACTGCCTAGACAAATTGAATCACAACGTCATGTCCCCGGAATTAGATAATACCGGAGGTAGTTCAACAACGGAATATCCAGCTTGGATTTCTTGACAAAAAGAAAAATCAAAAACGAACTAAGTCAAACTAAACAAATAAAGAGGGTAATAGGATATACAATCGATCGATGTTTTTAGAGGGATGTTTTTAGGTAAATATTCTTGTTAAATTATACACGGTAAATAAATATAACGGTCGTAATATAATAAAAAATAAATCCTCCTCTATCTTTTCCCCTTCGTAAGGATGTAGTGGCGTCATGTAATGTGTTTAACTATTTCCGTCCAATTATCTCTCTCTCCTGTGCGTGTTGTTTTGCATAAAAGAATCAATAACCAGTTAGTTCCTTTATTTGATCCGACCGTCGTACTGGATATTCTCCACTGGATCTTTTGCCGTCTACGTTGCCTTCAACTACCATTCGTTCCATGCCTTCTCTTCTTCTAGTTATATGTCCAAAATATCTCAGTATATTTTGGTTCCTAGTTGTGATGAGTCTAGTTTTTATGTTAAGTTTTTTGGCGTCCACGTTACCTTCAACTATCATTCGTTCCATGCCTTCTCTTCTTCTAGTTATGTATCCAAAATATCTCAGTATATTTTGGTTGATGGTTGTGGTGAGTCTAGTTTATATATTAAGTTCTGCTAGTATTGTATTACCTATTTGTGCAATGTGCGGTCTTTTTTGTATTGTCAGTGTTTTTCCATATTTTGTGAGTTTGGCTGTTGCTGATCTGGCCATTGTGATGCGTCTACGGATCTCGACTTCACATCCTCCTCTTCTTCTTAACGTGCCCTATGAAGTCACCTTGACATTGGCGATTAACATGGCAAAACTGTCTCTGTTTTAAGCTGTTTCAAATAGTTACTCTGCTTTCTTTAGTCCTGTCCACTACCTGATATTCTTCAACCAAGAGGCCTGTTTTCTACCAATTCCTCTGCGTCCTTCGATTTTACCCATCATAATAAGTTGAAGAATGTTATATCAGCCTCCCCTAACTACGTGTCCAAAATATGCTATCTTTCTACATTTGATATTTTCAGGCAGCTCGCCAGTAGCATTTGCTCTCTTAGAGCAAATCCGCCGTCCAAAGTCGCAAAGAGCCGTCCACGATATTTTTAGTGTATGTCTGTGCAGCCATATTTCAAAGGCCTCCATGGTGTATATTTTTAATGTCCATGCTTCGACACCGTATAAGAGGACTCACCAAATGTAACATTTAATCACACGCTTTCGAAGTTGCAAGTTATACAAAAGAATGACCTCATTTTCAAAAATGTTGTGCGGGCTACTCGATTTTAACTATTTATCTGGATCTAGTTGTTCAATAATATGGCAACCAAGATATTTAAAACTGGGTACTCTTTGAATCAACATAATATAACCATGAATCTTGATGTGCTAAACGGCTAAACACCATGTATTTTGTTTTTGTCCTTTTGTAAACAGTTTATGTTTAGATCAAACTCTCTTCCAATTGTGTAAATGACATTTAAAAGGCATTGCAATCCATTCATGGCATCACTTAAAATAACTGTATTATCTGTATATCTGATTGTATTTATCAGGATTCCATTAACTTTCAGGTCTCACTCCAAATTATGCAGCGCTTCTTTAAATATTCTATCAGAATAAAGATTGAATAACAGTGGAGACAGTATACAACCCTGTCTAGCACCTCTTTGAATTTGACATATTTCTGTTGATTTTCCATTTATGCAAGCTGTCGCTGTTTGACGCCAGTATAATTTTTCTATGATTCCTATGTCTTGATTCGCTATACACGGTCAAAGGCCTATTCATAGTCAATAAATACAGCAAAGGCATATTTCCATTAATTTCGGCATTTCTGCAATAATACATTTAGTGCCAAGTATGCGTCCCGGTCTCCCAGTAAATTTCTGAAACCAAATTGTGTTTCATCCTGGTCTCCTTCACATTTATCGCATCCTCCACTGTTAGTAATAACGTAGCTTAAGTAATTAAATTTTCTGACCGCTTCGTAACCTGCCATATTTCTAAAAATAAATATTTTAACAAAATAAATTCACAGTGGTTTTCATCAGTTTTTGCTGTATGTGCGTTTCAATTGCATTATACCACTTCCTCATTTCTTTTCTTTTATATCTTAACACATTCACGGGCACGCTGTCATTGTATACACGTTTTATTTCTGGAGTAAATGATTTCATATGCAGTCATGACCGTGAATGTGTTAACTTTTTTTTCAATTTTTCTTCCTTCATTGGTTCTTAGGTGGAAAATTTGCACTTGTAATTTACTTCTTCTTACCGATAAGCGCAACGTTTCCTCAAATTTGTTTTATGGAATGGAAGCTTGGACAATGAAGACCGACAATAAAAAAAACATCAATCATTGAAGTTGTGGATGTACAGAATGTTTCTACATATATCGTAGACATCGTAGACGTTACAAACAAAGAGGCTCTTAGAAGGACGAATAATCAAATGAAAATTTTGAATTCAATCAAACAATAAAATTTGAAATTCTCGGAAATATTACACTTGGAGAGAAATACAATTTACACCAACTAATTATGCATAGAGCTTCACGATTCGATACAATATCGATACTTTTTAAGTATTGAGTATTGTATTGGTTATGCCAATGAAGTATCGTATCGAGTATCGATATCGGCAATACTTTCTTATAAAAATATCATAGGTATTGAGATTGCTTTCGATACGATATCGATACAAGACTCGATAGCTCTGTAGGCTCTTTGTGCCCACTTTTGCATGCTTAGCAAATGGACATTATTCTAAAAATATTAGGAATATTTCTTATAACTTAAAGATTTTTATAAAAATTCAATATGGATGAATGCTTCTTTGAAAGTCGACTAATACCTCTGTATTGTTTCTAAAACTGCTATTGAAAAGATAGGGAATGCCTGGTGATTCGGAATAAATCACAATTCAATATTTTTGTTAAAAATTATTTTTGCATCATCATCACTAACTTCCATAATATTGCAACAAATGCCACATGATATAAACAGTCTAATCACACAGTCATTTACTCACTCTCAAGAGTTTCAAGTTCAGGCACTTAAGTGTAAAAATATTACAACAGCTGATGCTTGGGTTGCAGATCACTTATAGTTTTATATACATAAATAATAATAACCAGAGAAGGTTCCCATTGTTTTCATTCTGGTGGGGTGTAGAATTGCATTATGTTGTTTTATATGCCATTAGAGTGAAAACTTAGTCTTTTTGCTAGCAGTTGCCGCTAGGGCATCTATGTCATTTCGTTCGTTGCAATCCGGGACTGCACGCTGGGGTTTGTTTTGGTTGGATCGGGAAGAGCAGAATATGTGCCTCCTGATGAGAGACTAATAAGTTTCGAAACCGGTAGGGGTGCTTGAAGCACTCTCTGATTGGACTAGAATATGGTTCGGCTGTGTTTTCGTTTTGCAACGAAATTGAAAATGGTTATTCATTTTTTACATAAATAATTATTTATGATCTAAATTTTAACTATTAATAATGGGAAATAAGCCACAATATTATTAAAAAATTATTTTTATTAACGTTTCGACGCCCAAAATGATTTTCATCACATGCTATGATTTTTTTGTGACGGATATTCTTGAGTTGGGGTTGATTTCATGTAATCGAATGAACTATCTTTCAGTAAAGTCGTCCCAGGAACGCAACTCATAAATATTGGCAATATCATTTTAAAGTCTTCTACTTTAAAATGTATCAATATGTATCTGAATTGCCGATATAAATGAGTCAAATTAAATAAATCATTAGAAGAATTTTTTTACTAAGCAACAACATTTTTGTTTCTATTAGTAGTATTTTGTATTTTGACAACGGCACCCGATTTGGACGTCGAAACGTTAATAAAAATCATTTTTTAATAATATTGTGGCTTATTTCCCATTATGATCTAAATATTCCACAAAATATAATCCAAACAACAACTGCGGCGTTTTATTTTTTTTTCTCGATATCGATATTTTCGACAATATCGTATCGACAATACAAGAGTATTGTATTGATTTCAGATAATGAGTATCGTATCGACATTAATATTACTAAGGTATGTATTGTATCGATATCGTATTGGTTTTCGATACGATATCAATAAAATATCGGTATTTTTATCGAATATTATGAAACTCTAATTATGCAGGGAAAGATCCATGAAAAGGGAAGCATACGGAGACGTAGAATATTATGGCAGCGCAACCTGTGAGAATGGTTTTGGATGTCAATCAAAACAACTTTTTAGAGCAGCCCTATCTAAAGTCCGAATAGCTATGATTATTGCCGACCTCCATCGCGAATAAGGTACTTTAAGGCACATCTCAAAACCTGTTGGTGTTGACATTTTTCAATAATCGCCCTCTACCTCGCTAATGTTAGGAGGCATTGATGATAAAATATGATTGAGCAATCGTTGCTTTAAAGAAAAAAGAAGTCATGATATATCCTAATTAATTTTTTCTAGCACGTCTATATTTCGGTATACCACACAAAAATATTTTACCAACATGGGACCAATATACCAAGATTTACATGTACTCTTGTTAATGGCGGTTTTTGGAGCCATTTCTATATACATTATAGCTTTACCGATTTGTTTTGAACAGGAATTTTTGATTGTTTGACTAAGTTTTTATACCCAAAAAGTCTGCTGCCCCTATGTGTTTCAGGAGGATAATTTTAGCAGTGAATGGGTTAATTTAACTTGGGAGTAGTCTCGCTCACTTCTGTAACGTGAATAGTCGCGTGTTAGATTTCATCTCACAATACGAATTTACAACAAATTTTTATTTTATAGTATTTTTATTTACTTGCTATGTTAGAAATATTATTTCTAACAATTATTAAAGCTAATTGGCTCTCCCCAAAGCCATAAATTCCACAAAAAGAAGAAGAAGAAAAAAAATACTTACGCATTACTACACCCTTCCTCGAGGCACCTACAAAATTTTTTCGAAATTGCAAAATTTTTCATCAAGTTATCGCGAAAAAGGATAAAATGTGAGATTCTATCTAACGGCGCGACTACTCGCGGGTTAAAAACATTTTGAATCACATTTTTTACTACTATTTGTTTAGAGATTTGATTTTTTTTAATTTAAAATGTGTTAGATTAAAACATTTAAATAATTAATCGATAAATTCGACCGTTACTTGATGGAAGTTCATTCTTTTTAACAATAAAAAATTAAAAACGTTGGTTTTCGATACTTCCAAAAAAAACTATATGACTACAGCTGTTTCACCGTATTTCATAAACCTACCCATACTGACACAACTACATACAATGCATCTTCCCATCCTACACAACAAAAATTATTAGCAGCCTACCATAGCATGATACATAGACTGACAGAAATTCCCATGTCAAAAAATAACTTCGAGATAGACCTGAACATCATTAAGCAAATAGCAGTAAACAATGGCTACAACAAGCAAACAATTAACAAAATTTTAAACCAAAAACTCCATAAGAACGCCCTGAAATTAGTCTATCCACCACCACATAAAGAACCCAGTACCTTCTGCTCTATCACATATACAGGCAAGATATCAACAAAAATAGCCAGATAAATAAAAAAGAAAGGAATAACACCAGCTTTCAGAACTGACAACAATTTAAGCAAATACATTAAGATTAATAACAGAAAGAGAAAGCAACTACAGAGTGGTGTTTACAAACTGACTTTTGGTGACTGTCCGAAAACTTACATCGGTCAAACTGGCAGAACTTCTGACAAACGGTTAGCAGAACACAAAAGGGCTTACAAAAATAAAAAAACAGAAACTTCTACATAAGCACTTCACTTTCTAGATCATAATCATTCTTTTAATGAACAGTTTCAAATTTTTCATATTCAAAATAAAGGCCTTAAACTATCTTTATTAGAATCTATGGAAATTAATAAATTGAAAGACACAGGTATAATTCTGAATGACCAACTTGAGACAAACAGCTCCCCACTCCTAAACCTCTTTAGTTAATCCGGCACCTTCCACGTGGCTTTGCAAGGCGCCAACTGCCACGTGGGGTGCTCACAGCACCCCTTAAAATTTTTCTGTGATCTACTTGTTTAAAAAACCAAATAATGTGTTGAGTAACACAAGAATATAAAAAACATGTTTTATTAACTTATTAGCCACTAATATGTTATAAAAGTTAAAAAATAAAATAAAAAAGGTGTTATAAGCAAATTAGCAAGTACCAAGCCATAATATATGAAGTCAAGTAAAATATCTAAAAAAATTAAGATTTAGTGAGTAAAGAGTCTATATTAATAATTTAAATCAGTTATTGCAATAAAAAAAATGTAAATTTGACCTGTTTATCAAAAATACAAAAAAAAAATTAAAACTTAAAGTACCAGATAATGACACCCCAATTTGACTTTAGAGCTACAAGTTTAGAATGACACTAAATAACCACTTCAAACACTAACACATCTATGCTATATAATATTATAGAAAGCTACTATGACGCACAGCCTGGTTACCAAACCTGAAATACCAAATATTTGATAAAAATATGATGTGGGGTGCTGGTAGCACCCCACGTGGCAGGTGCCGGGTTAAGGACTTTAAAACGCAAACACATAGTAAAATAAATCACTCGAGAAAGGCACTACGCCGAAACAGCTGTAGTCATAATATAGTTGTTTAATAAATTTTGTGGAAGTATCAAAAACAAAGGTTTTCAGTGTTTTATTGTTAGATTTAAATAATTTATTACAGTCTTCTGGTAACATTTATTCTAAAAGTATAAGTTAGATCACCCTCTAAAATCTAGTTAGCCTCCAAGGTCACGAAATAAAGCTGTTAATATCTTTTATAAACTGTTTTTCAGATATATTTGTATAGCCTTCCTCGAGTAAATCAAAAACATTCTTCTGGTAGACTAAAGTTGTTAGATATTCCCATATTTTATTTTTTATGCCCCAAACACTCGTGTCTGGCGAATATAGATTATACCATAAATTATACATTTAAGTAAATCAGAAAAGTTTTCTCATGATAGCTTATAAAACTTTTGTGGTTGTATTCACGAAAATGCTGAATTCGATAAAACTATAGTTTTCAAAGAAAAATAAGCATATAAAAAACGCGGAAGTCGCGAATAAAAATATGTATAAGATTTTGAATTCAAAATAGACTAAATCGTTTAAAACCTAACAAATAAAATAATAATTTTTTTTTATTTACATAAAGTACCTCGACAACTATGGCCATTGGTACAAGAACACTAACATTAACCCAGATATGCCCATTATGTCTACTTATGATTTTAATTATTTTTTTTCTTATAATTGTTTAATTTAGGGTAAACTAAAATATATTAGACGAAAATAAAATTAATTTTTTTGATAAATATACAAAATTTTGGGCGTCCTATATGTAGGACGATGGGCACTTAAGGGTACCTACATTAACTATACACTTTTTGTACGGTATACCAAAATACATTTGACGTGGAGTCCTTTGTCGCATTTTGAACATCTGGTGGTTGTTTTTTCATGGCAATGTGCACAGTGTGTTTGCTTATTTTGAGGAATTACCAAATGATCCATACGATCAAACCTAATGTCTAAACCTTCGGTAGATAACTTATGACCTTTCGAATGTGTTTCTTTTTTTTTATTTTGTAATAATAGCGTAGTGGCTACTCGTCTTCGGAACCTTAACTGATCAAGGTCCCCACCTCTTTGTCTATGCAATGCAACTGCCAAGAATTTTGCAGAGCTACATCAATACAGTGTGCCACTAGCGGGAAATACCATTTCTTGCTCCTCAGTGAAATTCTATAAAGGCTCAAATTTTGGTCACATCTGTCTACTCCGCCCATGTTTGCATTGTACAAGTTTATCAGATGTGGCTGCGACACCTAAAATATTATAAAATGTCATGAAACTAAGCATGTTGTTGAATATAAAAAATAAATGCGTTTGTAATAATAATCTAAAAAACTATAACTTACCTGAATATTTGTCCGTTCTTTTCGTGAAAATCTTTTCACCCTATGCAGGGGGTTTACGCCTACTGCATTTGAGCACAGGGTGACAATGCTTTTGTCATGCCACTTCACGATAATAATGTTCTGGTTTTCTGTTTTTTGAAATCGAAAACGCCTCGAGCTTCCTTTTTTATTTCTTTTGAGTTTGTCAGTGGCCCATTAGGTATGCGATTTTCACGTATTGTTCCGGTAGCGTTAAAAGTTTTCTCTCATAGCAATTCTAACAAAGACAACGTGGAAAAGGAATTATCAAAAAATAGGTGCATCCGTTTATTAGGCCACCTAGTTCTTAAAACGTCAGCATACTCCAAAACAACAGATGGCCCTACTCCATAATCAATATATTTTTCGCTAATATTTGTGGTAGCACCTTGGTAAGGTTCCATCCAATTTACGTAGCCTAATCTACTTGCTCCTACCCAAAGTTCGTAGCCATAGCGAATTGGCTTATTGTGAATAAATTTTTTGCAGCCATAGCGGTCGTAATATGGTACCATGGCTTCGTCAACACAGTGCATTTCCTCAAATTTACCAAATTTCAAAAATGCAGCATTGAGGTGATCGAACAATGGCCTAACTTTGGCAAATTTGTCGGATGTATTTATAGTGACGTTGTCAGTTAAGTGAAAGTGAGATAAAATATATTCAAATTTATTTCTTGACAAAGCTTCAGAAACCAGTACATTGTGACTGTCTCTTTCGTTTTCCCAGAACATTCTCCGCCTCGGTACTGGCACATATCCACTGAGTAATAACACTCCAATGAATGCTTTTATCTCACGTTTTTCTATTTTCAGGCAATGGTTTTGTTGCCCTGCATATCGATTTGATTCGACAACTATTAGTTCCAATATTTTGTCATCAAAAAATAAAGAAAACATATCTAAAGGGGTTTGCAGAGGCATTTCTTCTTCATCGTTACTAAATTCTTCACCATCATACACAAAATCTTCGGTTTCCCATTTATAAATCTTTTTTCTCTTTATTATTTTTGTTCTCTTTGATGGCGTTTCATATTCTTCCACTGATGGGGCATTTTTGTCATCTTCGGAATTAGAGGAAATGTTTTGCCTTGTATTATATTTATGAAAATTTATTTCAGCAGGCGCTCTAAGCTGTTTAGCAGGTAGATCATTTATGGTAAGCGTGTCTTCGTCACCAGAATCTTCATCAGTTTGAGAATCCGTAGCATTTTCTGGCGGAGAAATAGTCAATGATTCAACGTGCTCTATCATATCTTCCTCCTCCTCCAGCATAGCCAGTGCATCATTTAAAGAAAAACCCCTGGAAGTGTAAATATACATGACATATGCTGAAATACTGATATATTTTGTATAAAAGCATGTAATTTAAGCAAAAATAAAGTTATGTATGTAGTACTGTTATGTGCCCAACGTCCTACATGTAGGACGCTGTGGAAAAGAGGTTCAAAAATATATTATAACATATTTGTACATTACTGTTGATCCTATATTGCTAAATATACTTCTTTTTACGTTAAAATGCACATATTAAAATATTATTTATATAGTTTTAAAAATACAAATTTTGCTTACCCTGCGAACGAAACACTATACTCCGACATTTTCAAATTTACACAGTTTTTGATGTTAATTACACAAATATTATGGTGTAACTAAATAGTCGTTTTATATTTTATTACATCGGTTGGTTCCTAGAGACGGATTACCTGTTGTCGGCATTTAGTTACTGGGCAAGAATGAGACAGGATCGGACTTGCTTCAGGCGTTCTATATGTAGGACGTTGGGCATATCTGGGTTAAATACATAATTAAATAACGAAAACATATAATAATTATATAACTTTAACTAATGACTATGGTATTAAATCTTCTTGTATAGCTGAGTAGTTTTTAAAAACGATATAGTTTTCATGATCTCTGTAGGGCTGTTGAGCATTTCTTTAACAGTAGGTTTCATATCAAGTGAAGTATACAGGTTGGTGAAAGAGTTACATTCGGTGAGGACGTGTTTCACAGTCAGGAAAACATTGCAATGGAGGCAAGTTGGACGAGTTTCTGAAGACATGAAGAAACCATGGGTAAGTTTGGTGTGGTTAATTCGGAGTCTTCTAATAATCGATGCTTCTCTTCTAGTTAGAAACTCCAAGGAGAAATGACCAATATATGGTTGGAGTTCGTGTAGAGTTGTTTTACTCTGTTGCCATAAGTTTTGCCAGGCATCATTTACTGACTTTTTGAAAACGAGTTTGAGATCGCTAGCTAGTTGAATTGTAGTTATTCCGGTATTGAGGTTGGTAGCTTCTTTGGCAAAATGATCTGCTGTTTCATTACCAGTAATTCCAGTATGAGAAGGTAGCCATATGAGAGAGACTGTTACATCTTGAGCAGAGAGATTTTGGAAGATGTCATGAATGTTTTGAACCAATGGATGGTCAGTAAAAATTGTATTGATTGAATGGATAGATGAAAGGGAATCCGTACAAATGGCAACATGTCTGTTTTGATGGGAGATGCATTGAAATGCCAACAGAATACTATATAGTTCACCTGTGTAAATGCTACATGTTGAAGGTAGCCGAGAAGATCTTACAAGTTCATGTTTAGTGGTGACAGCACAGCCAACACCAGTGGTAGTTTTAGAAGCATCGGTAAACAGAATTAAATCATATGATTTTTTTTGTATGATTTCTAAAAATGCTTTCCTTACAAGACTGTTGGGTGATTCTGATTCATGTTTGTTAAAGATGGTGAGAGAGATGTCTATTGAAGGAAGATGTTTGGTCCAGGGGGGAAGAGAAGGAATAGGAAATAAACTAGTCAACCGGAGGTCAATATTTTTAAGTAGTGGAGTAATTAATTGAGGTATAGGTTTTATGGTAACGTGTTGAACATTGTTAGTAGAAGAAGAGGTATTGGATGTGGTAATTAGAGAATGGACGGGATTAAAGGGATTTGCGGATGTTGATGCAGTATATGAAAGAAGAAGAGATTGTCGTCTTAGGGTGAGAGGAGGTTCGTTAGATTCACGGTATATACTGTCGATAGGACTGGAGCGAAGGGCACCAAGGCATAGACGAAGTGCGCTATTATGGACAGAATTTAATAAATCTATGTCAGATTTAGAGGCTGAGCAGTAGATAAAGCTTCCGTAGTCGAGTTTACATCAGATGAGAGCTTTATAGACTCTTAATAAAGTAGTTTCATCGGCACCCCAATGAAGATGACTAAGGGTTTTTAGAACGTTCAATCTTTTAAAACAATTAGTTTTAAATCTAAACGGGAACTGGTGTATGTTTTGAAAAGACTGATAGTGTGTAAATAAATTTATTAAATCAGCTAAGTACTTTCAGCATATTAATGCCATCATCAGAGCTATCGTCTTATAGCTGTAAAAACCTCAAAAGAAGAGAAAACTTCGAACAAACACATTCTATAGTTTAAAATAAACCCAGGGATATAACCACTGGTTAGGGTAAAAACCCTTAAATGTTTAAAAAATCACATTTAATATGTTTTTATAAAATGGCTACCATTCTTACAAACAACAGCTGTTACTAATAGAAAAAGACTGTTTGTAAGAATGGTAGCCATTTTATAAAAACACATTAAATGTGATTTTTTAAACATTTAAGGGTTTTTACCCTAACCAGTGGTTATATCCCTTGGTTTATTTTAAACTATAGAATGTGTTTGTTCGAAGTTTTCTCTTCTTTTGAGGTTTTTACACCTATAAGACGATAGCTCTGATGATGGCATTAATATGCTGAAAGTACTTAGCTGATTTAATAAATTTATTTACACACTATCAGTCTTTTGAAAACATACACCAGTTCCCGTTTAGATTTATATAGAAGTGTGTACAAGTCAAACAGTCTTTTTCTATTAATTAGTTTTAAGTTCATGGATGTGATTTTTCCAATTTAACCTGGAGTCAAATATCATACCTAGAATTTTACACTCATTAACAACAGATAGAGGGGAATCGTTGAATAAAATTTGGGGCACGGAAGTGGAGGTCCTTCTGGAAAATTTTATTAATTTGGATTTACTTTGAGAGAGTGATAATCCTAGTTTGTTAGATCTATTTTGAAGAAGATTTACAGCACCTTGTAAAAGTTTGCATGTGATGGGAACAGATTTACCATGACAGTAAATGATTAGGTCATCAGCGTATTGAACATATTTTATGGGAGCAGGAAATGACTTGCATAACTCGATGACTGCAAGAATGAATAGAGTTGAATTTAATACAGATCCTTGAGGGACACCTTGATTCTGAAGAAGAGATTGAGAAAGCTTACCGTTGACAAGGACTTTAAAGATTCTTCCAGTTAGAAAGTTTTTTATAAATGAGAGAATGTTATCATCCAAATTATAGTAAGATAATTTGTCAATTATTGAATTTCTAGAGATTGAATCAAAAGTTCCTTCAATGTCAAATATAGTTGCTACGACATCTTGATGATTATTGATTGCTTGAGAAATGTGTGTTTGAAGAAGAACAAGGTTATCAAGAGTAGATCGGTGACGGCGGAAACCGGATTGAGCTTCAGGAAGAATATTATGTTTTTCAAGGAACCAAGTGAGTCTTTTATTTATCATTTTTTCAAGAAGTTTGCAAGTGGTACAAGTGAGAGATATTGGACGAAATGATTTAGGAGTTACGGAGGATTGATCAGGCTTTTTAATTGGAATAATTATAGAATTGCGCCAAATATCTGGGGATTTATGTGTGTTCCAGATAAGATTATAAATTTCGAGGAGTTTGGAGAGAGATGTATTGGAGAGATTTTTTAAAAAGGTATAAGGGATGTCATCGGGTCCAGCATCGGGTCACGGTGGGTGAGATAGGTCCTAAGTAAATAAATGGGAAAATTACGCGATGTTGGGAGGGAGAGCGGTCAGCTGCTCTTGTAGTCGTCTCTTACGATAAGTAGGAAATCCTGTGGGTGTATCCTTCCTAGTGGCCCCTATTCCACACAGTTATTACACAACGGTAATAAATAAATTAAACAAAAAAAAACTAAATGAATAGTAATCTCAATTAAAATTTATAGAGTAAAAATATTACTTGTCTCATTAGCTTAAAAATAAATAATTACCAGAAGAAATTATTAAATAAGAGAACAAGGGTAGCCGTTCTAACAACTATTATGTTTTAAAATAAAAATTAGAATGAAATGTACAAGAAATAAATCAATAAAGCTAAGACAAAAATAATGGTGGTCGACGGATTCATCACTATTCAACTAACTAACATGTTACAAGAATAACAGATAGTAAATACCTTTGTCTATCTCGGGTCTAGTATGACTAACGATGGTAACTACGAAGCAGAAGTTCGTAGACGTATTGGTATGGCAAGAAATGCGATGAGTCGCCTAACTAAAGTTGGAAAAGGCAGATCAATCTCTCAAAATATCAATATGAGACTGGTGAATGCCCTTCTATTGTCAATATTTCTATACAGAGCATAGAGTTAGACTCTCCGCGCATGCGAACACCAAAAAATTGATACGTTTGAGATGTGGTGCTGAAGAACAATGCTGCGCATACCTTGGACAGCTCATAGGACAAACGTTTCCAGTCTAAACCGACTCAAGATTAAAATAAGGCTATCCACAATATGTCTGCAACGAATACTGCAATTCTTTAATCACGTGGTTCGCAGAGGTGACGACAGTTTGGAGCGATTAATTGTTTCTGGAAACGTTCCAGGAAGAAGACCAAGAGGACGATCACCAACTAGATGGTCCGACCAAATAAAGAATTCAGCTGGAAACTCATTCTGCGAAGCTCTTAGAGCTGATGAAGATAGAGACCAATGGAGAACATTGTTAGGATTAACAGGGTGAGGCAGATAACTGGCCTATTAGAAATATCTCGAGAACTAAAGGCAACAGAATCATGAAAATTGGAATAAGGGGGTTTTGAAGGATGATCTATTAAAAGAAAATATTTTCATCTCTTTGCAACTTCCGGTTATACCGGAAGTTGCTTATAACTTCGTTTTTTTAAATGGGACACCCTGTATATTTTTACATTTTTGGATTCTCTTCGATGTCTCCCTTCTGAAAATATAAAATTTTGTAATATTATATAGGCTATTTTAAAAGATAATTACGTTTTTTATTAATTTCGTAGCAATATTCACACCCTGTAGAATTGTAGTAGTTTGACATCTAAAACTCTACTTACGTTCAAATGATTTTTAATATACTCTACTATTGTTAAGAATCATTAGTATAGCTAAATTTTTAATTTTAGTATAGAGGGTTGGTCGAAACTCGGAATGAGTATTTTCTGAGTTTTCTTAAATGGAACACTCTGTATTTTAGTATTGTAATGAAATGATATTTTATGGTACTTTTTTATTTCTTAAGCATTCCCTATACCTAACTGCTTTAATTTGTGCTTAATTGTTAATCGCACCAACAATTTTAACTAAGTAGGTATTTCGATAGCTAAACCATTATTGGTAATTTTAAGGACCAGTCTGGATTAATATGTATTTATTTCTGAAAAATTATTTGGGATTGAGTATTTTCACGGCCAACCTAATAAAATTTTACGTATTTTTTGTTGCAATTAATGTTTAGCTTTAATCACCAATAACTCACAAATTAAAGCAGTTAGGTATAGGGAATGCTTAAGAAATAAAAAGTACTATAAAATATCATTCCACTACAATTCAAAAATAGAAAACTTCCATTTAAGAAAACTCAGAAAATACTCATCCCGAGTTTCGACCAACCCTGTATACTAAAATTAAAAATTTAGCTATACTAATGATCCTTAACAATAGTAGAGTATATTAAAAATCATTTGAAGGTAAGTAGAGGTTTAGATGTCAAACTACTACAATTCTACAGGGTGTCAATATTGCTACGAAATTAATAAAAAAACGTAATTATCTTTTAAAATACTCTGTATAATATTATAAAACCTTATATTTTAAGAAAGAAGACATCGAAGAGAATCCAAAAATGTAAAAATATATAGGGTGTCCCATTTAAAAAAACGAAGTTATAAGCAACTTCCGGTATAACCGGAAGTTGCAAAGAGATGAAAATATTTTCATTTAATAGATCATCCTTCAAAACCCCTTTATTCCAATTTTCATGATTCTGTTGCCTTTAGTTCTCGAGATATTTCTAATAGGCCAGTTATCTGCCTCACCCTATATACTTTAATACTATTTTATTTCCCAAGAACCGCCTCTTTCTAAACTTTATAATTGGCTCGTATTCCAACCCCTTGCCTCGTAATTCTGGCTCTCTTGCCGCAACAATGAGATAGGTGTTTAGTCATTTCCATAACATTATCCAATTACCTCAATCAGAGCTAATGATTCACGGCGCTTTACTTAGAAATGTATTGCATTACACATTGAGTATTTATCCTCCCCAAACATTTTCTCCCCAATTAGTGGCTGGTTCAGGTTAAACATTGGGATGTTTGGCTCAATCTTCCAAACAAATGGTTGACCCTCTAGCAAACTAATTACATATGCTGCAGAGATAATTAATAGTTTATGCATATTAGTCCTGTCGCCAGGGGGGGTACAACGGCCTCGTTAATTCAGATGGACTTACCCAAGATTTTTTTATGTATTTTGACCCGTAGAACCCGAATTTTTTGGGTAACAGTTGATCCGGATGTCGATAAGATTGTTATAGACCAAGAACTTGAGGAATCAAATAACAGCGATTTTTGGCAAAACAAAACAATATTTTGTATTTTTTGGGTCATTTTAAGCAAAAAATATTTCTACAAGTTTTTTAGTAGGATGCACAGTTTTCGAGATAAACGCGGTTGAACTTTCAAAAAATCGAAAAACTGCAATTTTTAAACCCGAATAACTTTTGATTAAAAAATAAAATAGCAATTCTGCTTAGCGCCTTTGAAAGTTCAAGTCAAATTATGTCGGTTTTGATTATTTGCATTGCTAAAAATATATTGTGTTATTGTTAAACAAAGCTACAAACAACTAGTGCGTGAGTGATGTTTCTATGATTTCTCATTTAAAATCGAACGAGTAGGTAGAATAGGTACTAGTGCAATCAAGACTATTTCTACGTTACATGCGTTAAAACGCATGTAAAAGCACGGGAAACCCTACGTGTTTATAGCTTTGTTAAACAATAAAAAAATAAATTTTTACCAATGCAAATAATCAAAACCGATATAATTTGACTTAAACTTTCAAATGCGGTAAGCAGACTTGCTATTTTATTTTTTAATCAAAAGTTATTCGGGTTCAAAAATTGCAATTTTTCGATTTTTTTTAAGTTCAACCGCGTTTATCTCGAAAACTGTGCATCCTACGAAAAAACTTATAGAAATATTTTTTACTTAAAATGGCCCAAAAAATACAAAATATTGTTTTGTTTTGCCAAAAATCGCTGTTATTTGATTCCTCAAGTTCTTGGTCTATAACAATCTTATCGACATCCGGATCAACTGTTACCCAAAAAATTCGTGTTCTACGGGTCAAAATACATAAAAAAAACTTGAGTAAGTCCATCTGAATTAACGAGGACGTTGTACCCCCCCTGGCGACAGGACTATATGGATTATCCTGAATATTACTGTAACTCACAAAAATTATCATAAACTGTTCTTTCCAAACAAATTAATACCTTTAGGGCCGGTTGTTCGAACGCTAATCAAAAATGATCATTATCAAATATTTAATTACTGTCACAACTGTCAATGTCAACTTTGATTGGGTTGCTGAAAACATAATTATTGATTACAATTATGAAATTAGTTTATCAATTATGTTAATAATTGTTATGTTAATTGGTTAACTAATCTCATAATTATAATCAATTATGTTTTCAGCCACCCAACCAAAGTTGACATTGACAGTTGTGACAGTAATTAAATATTTGATAGTGATCATTGTTGATTAGCGTTCGAACAAGCGGCCCTAAAGTTTAATGTACTTAAATCTTTTTTCTACGACAGTTTAATAACATGCTCATTATTCGCTATTTTTTCATAGGTAATAACACCCATTACTTTACCCGTGAGTAATATTTCATTACTCACGGGCTGAAGTTACTCCCGGGTCATTACTCACGGGCTGAAGTTAGATGCAAGTGGCGCATGCCAATTTTAATATTAATCCTATATAAATTGCAAATAAAATTAATTAAACTTGTTTATTTAATACAATAATTATTGTAATTTATATCAATAATTATCTTCGAAAAATTTTTAAAGGAATTTTAACTGTAACAATGTCAGTATATTTTTTACGTTTATATCTTTTTTACTAAAAATGTTGACGTCTATCATTAATTTATTTTAGTGACAGTGAAATTAGCGCATTTTGTTTGTATTCATTGGAATTAACTAATATTGGGTTTATTTTTTAAACCATATTGTGTTAAATATGTTATAACATATTGTATATAGATATATTACTATATTATATATAGGTAAATGTAAATATACATTAAAACTTTAATGAAATACGTCCACCGATAATAGCCAATTGCTATTTATTAGATTCATTGACGGTAGGTACAAATTTATGCTTATAATTTTTCTGAAACGACTAGAACTTGGATTGACTATTTCTTGTTGTATTTTTACAATAGGGCTTTTCATTCACAGTCATTTGTTTCGAGCTTCTGTCATGTGTCACATAATATTAATATATCTACGTCATACGTTATTGGTATATACAGTAATACAAATCGAAGACGTATGGCGTAGATATAATAATATTATGTGACACATGACAGAAGTTCGAAACAAATGACAATCGATGAAAAGCCCTATACATAAGAATTTGGTAATAGTAGGCAACCAATTATTCAGTCACGTATTAGGGGTAAACAGCATTTAGAAATTTTTGTAAATTATTATAATTTAAATATCGAGTAGTTTATTCGAGTATATTTTTTACTAATTAAAATAAAAAAAAGGTCATAGAAAAAATATAGTATTCTACTCGCATGTAATGGCTATTACTCACTCTGATGAATTACGACACTCGCCTGTGAGTAATAGCCGTCATTACATGCTCGTTGAATAATATACTATTTACTTATGCAGTTAGGTCAATATACTCTATAACCTTTATGTATACTACATTCGCTCTCGCGAGATTTTTTTTGAGACATTCGGAATAGGAAACGTACAACACAAAAATTCCTACCTCACACTATTAACTACTAAAATCAACTCAAATCAACTTAATCTTTCATTAAAAAAAGAAGAATTATTAGAAATAGTGGGAGTGTCTACTAATCTCATAAAATTTTGTGAAGTTTATTTCTACAAAATATTTTTATTTTGTACAATAAATAATTTTCTCATTTGCTATCAATACATTATAATGGTTTAAATAAATAAATATTGATTGGCGTAAGGTTTATGTTATTTTTATGTCTGTTTACTATTAATAATATTGGATATGAGCAGGTGCGTTGGTTTTGTAGTAATTTCCAGTCACTTCTGACAACTGAATTTTTCAAAAAAGAAATTACTAACGTCAGTGTCAAAAAAAATCTCGCGAGAGCGAATGTAGTATATCATAGTCTATCACATAGCAACCTTTTATTATTGTTTTGGATAAATGTAGTTCATTAAAATAGGTATTAAGGTACCAAGGGTATTATAAGAATAATAACGCTTGAGGTCAATACCGAGGCCCTTTGGCCCGAGGAATATACGTTGACGAAAGCGTTATTATCTACACTGGCGGGCAAAAAATTTAGGTCACTAGATGAATTATTTGATACTTCGGATTTCCTAAACCTGTTGTCCGATGTGAATGATTTTTTAGTATGTTATAGCTTTATAATTTAAGAATCTTAATGTGCTAATATTGTTGCTAGACAGATAAATGTCATTTTATACCGGGTGTAACGATCATACTGTGTTTTTCCTTAAAGTTCGGAACACTATGTGGAATATTATAGCATAGATAAAATATTGAAATTAGAAATCAATTGTAGCCATAGGTTTTCTTAACATTCTCTTTTTTGATTCATTTGCGTATGTTGGATAATAAAAGAGTTAGGTGCTTTAACAACTAGCCATGTTCTTCATCAATACAGGGCATTTCTAAATAAGGGAGACAAACTTTAAGGGGTAATTCTACATGAAAGAATAATGACCGTTTGCTTTATAAACATATTATGTCAACAAATGCTTAATTTCCGTGATACAGGATGTTGAATTTTTTCTTACCAACTGATGGTTTTTTTGTTGCTCTAAAACCGATTGAGATATGCAACTGAAATTTGGTAGGTTTTAAGAGGTAGTTATTGCGCATTGTTTGACTTACAATTAAGAATTTTATATTCACCATTGGCGTGCATACGGGATGTATCTAAAATATTTATACCCGTATGCACGCCAAAAATGCGCAATAACTACCTCTTAAAACCTACCAAATTTCAGTTGCATATCTCAATCGGTTTTAGAGCAACAAATAAACCGTCAGTTGGTAAGAAAAAATGCAACATCCCGTATCACGGAAATTAAGCATTTGTGGACATATGTTCAAAAAGCAAACGGTCATTATTTTTTCATGTATAATTACCCCTTAAAGTTTATCGCCTTTATTTAGAAACACCCTGTATTGATGAAGAGCATGGCTAGTTGTTAAAGTTCCTAACTTTTTCATTATTCAACATAAGCAAATGAATCAAAAAGAAAATGTTAAGAAAGCACAAGGCTACAATTGAGTTCTAATTTGAATATTTTATCTATGCTATAATATTCCACAGAGTGTTCCGAACTTTAAGGAAAAACAAAGTATGATTTTTCACCCGCTATAAAATGACCTTTACCTGTCTAGCAACAATATTAATGCATTAAGATTCTTAAATAATAAAGCTATAACATACTAAAAAAATCATTCAAATCCAACAACAGGTTTAGGAAATCCGAAGCATCAAATAATTCATCTAGTGACCTAAATTTTTGCCCGCCAGTGTATAATACTTGTGGTGCCTTCAACGTTTAATGTCCGACTAAATTATTCTATATATGCAAAAACTTTTAATGAATTTTAAATAAAGTATTTTTAAAATAAGTACATTTACCAGCAGTAGTCGTAACGTAATTGTGGTATCCATAGTTTTACTTAGGTTGCTATTTGTCAACTTGACAGTAATTAACTGGTTATTTAAATTTAATGTCCTAGGGCGTTATTTTTCAAAACAACGCCCTTGGGCATATTATTATACTTAACTGACTTCGAAATCATGTCATTATTTTTCAAATAATATACCAGTAGGACATTAATTATATTTTAGTTTGTCTGACAATAAGTCGTTCTTTTATTTAATAGTCTTGTATTCTTTTCAGGTAAGTCAAGTAAATCTACAACATACCGTGATGTTACATCAGGTAAATAATTTCTTTAAGTCGATATATTTTTTAGTTAAATTTTATTTACAGTTTTTTAACTATAAATAAATTCACTCAGCACCCCTTGAATAGAAAGGGGCTTGACTGATACCTTATTTTAAAGGTGGTTTAATCACATGTTAAAAGATACCACATGCATTATATTTTTTTAGTACTTTTGAAAAAATCAATTAAAACCTAAACATATTAAGTGCATTAATTTTTTTGGGGTATTGAACTCCAAATTGAATTTATTTTGGAGTATTAGAGTACTTTGAGTGTTTTTGGAATTATTTTCGGACAAATTAAGTAAAACCTTAAGGATATTAAATATCGAGTTCAGAACTCCAAAAATTTTTTGAAGTGTCGGTCGTGTCCAATATTTTTCCAATATTACTGAAACAAAATATTTATAATGTATGTCGTATTTTTGAAAAATTTGATGAAGGATCTTTAAAGTGAGTTATTACTCAACCCCCTCTGCATTAAAGATTTTGGGATTGTGTCTGCTACCGCTAGAGGGTTGATATAAATTAGTTGAAAACTGGTCTACAAATTGTACCCCTCACAAATAAATTTGACGTGTTTTTGTATATTTTTAGATTTTTTGTAGGGACCAAATTATAAAGGGTGGCACCTTTTCAAATTGACACACAGTATTCGTGTTCTCTGTAGAATTTTAAGACAAGTTTTCAATATATGGATCATGCATATAGTCATCTTATATTATATTGGTTGAGAGAACCAAATTTTGGGAACATGTCCCGAATGTTTATGACAAACTACGCCAGGGAAAAAAGGCAAAAATATACCATGTTCGAGACACTTGAGCAGCTAGGTTGCAAATGGGTTTTTTGGGTACTATACAGGGTGTTTCATTAATAATTGTCCATATAGTAACAGGAGAAACCTTAGCACAAAATACGAAGATTTAACCTAAAACACTTAAATAAAATGTGGTCCCTTACTGAGTTACAGGGTGTTTTATCTAAAAATTTAAAAACTATTTTTGATCAGCATTTTAAAACTATTTGACATATCCTTTTCATACGTGGCAGAAAGTGCGACTACTAGAAGCCCTACTAAATTATGATAAACAAACGTTTCTAGCTACTACCAGAGGCGTACGACAGGGGATGGTGAATGGTTGACCCTTCTCAATTTCTACGCCACTGGAGCAATTACTATTTTTGTGCCATTTTTAGATTCTCCAATACTTTCTACGTAAATAATATACTTTTCATTGGTAGCGATAAAGTCATTAGTTTTCGAGATATTTGAAGTTAAATATGAAACGGCACAGTTATTTTGATTAATTCATGATATAATTCATATGACTCAAATTTAAAAATTATTTGTACCCAGTACTTTAAAACTATTTGGCATATCCTCATCATACTTGGCAGAAAGTGTAGGTACTGTACACTCTACTAAATTAAGATAAATAAACGTTTCTAGCTACTACCAGAGGCGTACGACAGGGGATAGTGGCTGGTTGACCCTTCCCAAATTCTACGCCACTGACGAAATTGCTATTTTAGTGTAATTTTTTGATTTTGCAATATTTTTTATGTAAATAATATACTCTTCATTCGTAACAATAAAATGGTTAGTTTTCGAGATATTTGAAATTAAAAATGAAACGACACAATACATTAATCAAAATAACCGTGTCGTTTCATTTTTAACTTCAAAGATCTCGAAAACTAATGACTTTATCGTTACGAATGAAGAGTATATTATTTTCATAGAAAGTATTAGAGAATCCAAAAATTGAACTAAAAGAGCAATTTCGCCAGTGGCGTAGAATTTGGAAAGGGTCAACCATTCACTTTCCCCCGTCGTACGCCTCTGATAATATCCAGAAACGTTTGTTTAACATAATTTAGTAGTTTGTACAGTACCTATACTTCCTGCCAAGTTTGAAAGGGATATGTCCAATAGTTTTAAAATGTTGAGCAAAAATAATTTTTAAATTTTTAGATAAAGCACCCTGTAACTCAGTAAGGAATCACATTTTATTTAAGTGTTTTAGGTTAAATCTTCGTATTTGGTGCTAAGGATTCTCCAGTTAGTATATGGACAATTATTAATGAAACACCCTGTATACCTAATATATTTTAAATAAAAAAATACCCGTCACAGTTCGGACGAGAAATTTAGTTCATAACAAAATAAGGATCAAAAATGGCAGTTTTTTCGTTTAAATCGCTACAGGTAAAAATATGGTAAATAAATATCTTATTTATAGTATTCTTCTATTAGTAAATGAGCCAAGGTTTAAAATGGTAGTTTTTTGAATTTAGTTTCAATCATTTGTTGCTTCTAAAAGTGTAAAATACCACAAAAATTTCTAAAATAAAAAAATTACTATAACTTTTGCAAAAATAAATTTAAGACTTTCATATTGTACAAAAAATTAAGTCAGATAGTTCATATAATGCACAAAAAACTTTAAGACGATTCGTCAATTAGTTTAAATTTTATTCAATTTGTGTGTCCCAAAGAGTGTTTTCCCAAAGATGTGTTTTTCGCAATGTTATTGTTCAGAAAATAATAATGATATAGCAATTCTGTGGAAACCACAAGAAAGAAGAATAGTCATATTTTCAAAGTATTTAGAAAAATCATTAAAAAGTTATATTTATCACTCTGAAAACATTTTAATAAAATAGAGTCATTTTTGGCTTATAAACAATTTTCAATTTTCAAAAAAAAACTTCTCGCCTAGATTAATTACGGTCAAAGTTGGCCACTTATTTTATTTAATTGACGGCTACTTTGTTTATAACAATAAAGCAACAGAGCTAGGGCCATTTTGAAGTTGAAGGTATATAGTTTATGTGTAAAAGTTTGAGTAAACTTTCAACCTCAACAAAGTGGTTAATAAATCTTTAAAAATGACGTCCTAACGAAATTGATTCATGGTCGGTGGAGGGGAATTATTAAAGTCCGTGCACTCAAAAAATTAAACTGATTTTTAAACATATGCTGCGATTAATATCGCCGAAACGTTGATGAATTTTGATCATAATTTTTTTAATTTGTATGTACTCGTAATCATATAGAGTACGTTATGTACACACATCCCCACCTAACATTACAAAATGTTAGGGGGAACAACCCTTATCAATCAGGGATATGAAAAATAGATAAGGACCGATTCTAAGACCTACCGAATATCCAAATATAGTTTCATAAAAATCGGTCAAGCGGTTTCGGAGGAGTATGGCAACTAACAATGTGACAGGAGAATTTTATAGATGTAAATATATAGATGGCTATTAACCAATAGTGGGGTTGGTGATAGAAGAGTGAAAATTAAGGGTTGTATGTATTTTTTTAATTCTACATCATATATTAAGGTAGATAATTTTGTCCAAAAAAATTTTAAAAAATGTCAGGGGGCAACCAACTTATTCTCAGTCCTACAGCACCTATTCTCAGTCCTACAGGATATACGTGTAAAATTTCATAAAAATAGGCCAAGCTGTTTCGGAGTAGTATGGTAACTAACACTATTACAAGAGAATTGTATGTATATACATAGAAGTAACTGTAAATTATATAATTAACGTGGCTAACTTTGACCCTAATTAACCTGGGAAATTTTTAAATTCTTGTAAAAATACCAACTTTTGAAATCCTAAAGTAAATTTACTCTACAGTCAATGTTAACAAAGCTATTCAAATTGTTTATAAGCCAAAAACGACTATAATTTAGTAAACTATTTTCGTAGTGACAAAAACGACTTTTGAATGATTTTTTTAATATCTTGAAAACATGACTTTCTTCTTTCGTGTGGTTTCCACAGAACTGCTATATCATTATTATTTTCTGAACAATAACATTGAGAAAAAAAAGCTCTTTCCGAAAAACCAATTGAATAAAATTTAAACGAATTGACGAATCGTCTTAAAATTTTTTGTGCATTATAAAAACTGCTTGACTCAACTTTTCGTGAAATATGAAAGTCTTAAGGCCATTTTCGGAAAAGGTATAGCAAATTTTTTATTTTCGAAATTTTAGTCTTATTTTGCAATTTCCGAAGCAACAAATGATTTGACCAAAATTCAAAAAGTGCCATTTTATACCTTGGCTCATCTACTAAAAGAAGAATATTATAAATAAGATATGTATTAACCCCATTTTTACCTGTAGCGATTTAAACGTTCCTGTAGCGATTTACCTGTAGCAAAAACTTCCATTTCTGACCCTTATTTGTTAAAAACAAATTTCTCGTCCGAACTGTGACGGGCATTTTTGTTTTTATAACGTATTAGGTATATACTACCCAAAACCCACTTCCAACCTGGCTGCTCAAGTGTTCCGACAAAAACCTTATTTCTCTGGACTAAACACTAAATATTTTAGTTAGTATATCATTCGACCTTGTAGCTTTTTGTCATTTGTGCATAAAAGTAGAACTGTTTCCATATTTTGTTTTTTATAATTTATTTACTACTAAACTTTTTGATCTTCTCATGTGGTGCTAAATAATTAAATGCCTAATTAATTGTGTGTCTATGTATTTGGAGCACGAGACTTATATTTTAAATTCTGCTCTACTACAAATTTCGAGTTACCATCAAAAGCACTCAATTAAAACGTTTTATATATTTTAAATAGGATAGTACATAAAATTTCCGCTCTACTAAAATTTCCATAAAATATGTAGTCATAAGTGTTAATGGAGTAATTTAGAAAAGCCAACAACTTTTTTACCCCCTTGAAATTTCAAGCACATGATAATTTATTTTAATTTTGCAAGCAATTTCAATTTATTTTGAGAGTATTTGATTTAAAATCTATTAAAAATGCACGATTATTTTTACTTTAGTAACTAAAATAACTTTTTTCATTAGTTCTAGCACTAGCTGTTTTTATATTTATAGATAAGTATGCCGTATTGGCTAGGATGATTCTTATGGTAAGGTCTGTATCGTCAGTGTTGTGCTGTGTGAAATTGACTCCTAACTAGATAAAGCTATCTAACTCAAAGATGGGAAGAGCTGACATTCCCATCTATGTTCATTTTTTTTATTATTAGGCCTAAATAATGTGTCTCCAGGTTGACGACAAATCTCTTCTCCTTCCGTTTAGGCCGTGATAGGCCAATCACATTTACCATTTTCCGTCCTCATTGGAGAAGCAATTGGTCTCTTTAGTATCTTTGTTGCCTTTCTTCTTCTTCTTCATATTTTTATGTAGACCTGACCATGTCTGTTTCTCAATGTGCTTCCAGTAAGTTGCCATTCCATGGTTTTCTTGGTCTTCCCACTGATCGTCTCCTTATTGGGGAACCGTTTCTCGCCGTCCTTACTACTAGTATGGTATAACTAGACCCAAACCCAGACATCCAAAGTGAAAGTTATCCTCCTACACCAAATTGTTCTATATGGTCCACATAATGTTCAGAAAAAGTCACACCATTTTGAGCGTTGGGTTTGGGAGGGGGGGAGAGGGGGTAGAACTCGGTCAATTCGTAGTTTTTTACCTTTTTCGTCAATATTTCTAAAACTATGCGGTTTAGCATGAACAACCTTCTGTAAAAAATGTTCTACATTAAATTTAAAATAAAAAACTCCACATACATAATCATTCTAAAATAAACAGTTCCAAAGTTACGGAGGTAGTATACTAAAATTGGTCCAAAAAAAGGAACATTTTTGTATGGAACATTGTTTACGCTTAAGCATAGTTTTAGAAATATTGCCGAAAAACGTAAAAAACTACTATTTTACCGACTTCTCCCCCATCTCCCCCCCAAACCGGACGCTCAAAATGGTGTAACTTTTTACTAAACAATATGTTGACCATATAGAACAATTTGGTGTTGGAGGAAAACTTTTACTTTGGATGTCTGGGTTAGGCCTTTTTTGGACCAATTATACTATACTACCTCCCTAACTTTGGAATCGTTCATTTTAGAAGGATTATGCATAGGGGCTTTTTTATTTCAAATTTAATGTAGAACATTTTTGTATAGAAGTCTGTTCAAGCTAAACCGCATAGTTTTAGAAATATTGACGAAAAACTTAAAAAACTACGAATTTACCGATTTCTCCCCCCTCTCCCCCTCAAACCCGACGGTCAAAATGGTGTGACTTTTTTCTGAACATTATGTGGACAATATAGAATAATTTTGGTGTTGGAGGATAACTTTCACTTTGGATGTCTGGGTTATGGCATTATTTGGATCAATTTTATCATACTATACTCTATTTGTCGCCAGTCGGCTTATTTTGTCTTCTTCTATCTTCTTTTACTCTCTCTATCTTCTTCTACTCTTCTGTTTTTTAAGCAGTTACCAATGTTCTCTATCTTGCATCTCTATGGTATATCTACACTTCTAGCTCTACCCCATAGTGTTTTATCATCGATTTTTCCAAGGGTCTTCATTTCTCTCTGCTGTTTCTAGCAAAATTTTTGTCCTTTCTGTATCAGGTCATGTGACTGCAGTGTACATCATTATTGGTTTGATGACTGTTTTGTAAATTCTGCATTAAACTTCTTTTCCGATATTTCTATTTTTCCATATTGTATCATTCAAGCAACCTGCTGCTGTTTGCTTTATTCACTTGATCTTTCATTTCTGTTTCGAGCTTTTCGTAGCTAGATAGTGTAATGCCTATATATTTAAACTCGATGACTTGTTCTATTATCTGACCCTCCATCTCCAATTTACACGTTATCAGATTTGCTGTTATAACCATTTATTTGTTCTTTTTTTTTGTAAAAATTAACATGTTAAATTTTCTAGTGGTTCTATTAAATTGGTGCCTTCCACTGCAAATAATCTTTTTAATTGTTAAGAGATGTTATCTACACAGGTCTTACCACCTTTTCCTTAGTTTTCTTTTTTTATGAGGTATTTAATTTACTTTGAATAATTATTCCTTTCTTATACTTGAACTTAATCTGACAGTATTCTTCCATGCTGCTTGGTGAATATGTTTCATAAATAATCCTATTTCATCATCCAGTGTTGGAGTGGAACAGTCCAGGTTTTATTCGAGACCTAATTTGAAACTTTCCCAATTTATCTTTTAATTTTGTCTTTTTATTAGTAGAATATGCTTATACACTGAGGACGTTTGAGTTGGCGAATACATTGATTTTTTCGAGAATGGGCGACTCTGGAGGTAAATCCTGAAAGATGTCGATTTTTATTTTTAAATTATAATTTTTAGGCATATATATTATACTAGTGACGTCATCCATCTGGGCGTGATGACGTAATCGATAATTTCTAATGATAATAGGGGTCTTATGATAGCTCATTCGAAAGTTTACTCAATTTTCTATTTACTAATATAAACATTAACATAATTATTTATACAGGGTGCCCAAAAAATGTTTTAAATTAAAATAATTGAGACAAAAAGAAGAATGTGTGTAATTTATTTAATGCAAAATACATTTCACTGCTGTCAGAAACAGAAAAAAATGTTAATTTGAAATGTAAAGATTGCTTTTCGCTTAAATTAAATGTTCAAACTGCTAAGAAGCAGGTGGGTGGCTCCTTTAATATTGAATTTAAGCGAAAAACAATACTTATTTATCAAATAAACATTTTTTCCTGTTTTTGGACAACAGTAAAATGTATTTCTAATTAAATAAATTATATACATTCCTCATTCTGTCTCAATTAATTTAAACCAAAACAATTTTTTGGGCACCCTGTATAAATAAATATGAAGATGTTTATATTAGTGAATACAGCATTGAATAACCTTTCGAATCAGCTACCACACGACCCCTATTCTCTTTAAAAAATCATCGATTACGTCATCACGTCCAGATGGATGACGTCACTGCTATGATATACAGGGTGTTTCATTGGGAAACGGAAATACTTTAACGATGAATATAGGTCACCGAGCCGGTTCTAGACATACTACATATTTTGCCCTACCGACTTTTATAACCGAGTTACAGTTTTACAGTTTTATAATCGATTTTGCCCATTTCTTTCCTAAGCCATAACTTTAGAACCACCCTGTATATTTTTTTGATATTTGGTACACATATGTCTCATTCAAAACCCAAACGACCGACATGCCGACCATAAGAAAAATCCAGGTCCGGATTAACAAAAAATTATAAAGTAATTTTGATTTTAAAACAACACCCTGTATATTTAAATATTGAAAATCTGTGTGCATATTTGAAAAGAACACAAAAAAAAGAAGTTTAATGGTTCGCTTCAATTTTTCGGCCAGACAATTTTATGACTTTAATTTTATTGAAATTTTTAAGAACTCTGACATTAAAAAGCAGGTATTATTAAGTTTTAGTTATAAATTAATAAAGTTAATGAATAAATACTCCTTTTAAAAATATTGATTATTTATTTACCACATTGGAACGACACAATTACTAATAACAAGAAAAATCCAGGTCCGGATTAACAAAATAATATAAAGTAATTGTGACCTTGAACCAACACCCTGTAAATTGAAATGTTGAAAATTTGTCTGCGCATTCAAGAGCATAAAAAACTGTGATTAAAGGTTCATAATTTTTTGCGCCGTTGATTTAATTACATCAATTTTAAAATTATTTTGTAATTTTAGAAGTCAGATTAAAAACAAGGTATTATTAACTTTTAATAATTTAATGTTAATGAATCAATACTTATTTTAAAAATACTTAATACTTATTTACTACGCTGGCTTCATAGATTCTCTGGATTTGTAGCTGTATGCATATGCACATCATTAAAAATTAGAATTGCGGGAATTGGGATATTTTAATGATTTATTAAATAATTTAAAAAAACAGATATATCTAATAAAAAAAAATTCGTTTAAACAATTCAACAATTTAATATAAATTAAAAATATTTGAATTATAACAGTTGCTCAAAATGTTCGTCATTTTGTTCGATCCATTTCCTTGCTTGTTTTAAAAGATTTCGAATCGATTTTCTAATTACATTGGGATTGTTCTTAATTTTTCTGGCAGCTTCTTGTCACCTTGACAGAATTAATCAATATGATTTCAAAATTGTCGTATAAAATTATCTACGCAAAAATTTGACATGCACCTTTTAACGCAGTTTGTTATGCTCTTTTAAAATAAGCAAACAAATTTTCAAAATTTCAATATACAGGATGTTGTTTCAAGGTCACAATTACTTTATATTTTTTTTGGTAATCCGGATCAGGATTAATCTTGTGATTAGTGATTGAGTTGTTGCAATGTGGTAAATAAGTATTGATTATTTTTAAAATGAGTATTTATTCTTTAACTTTAATAATATATATAGTGGGAAAAATGAAAGAATACCCATGAACGATCATATCAATCACATATTATTATGATAATTAATAATCTATCTCTCTCGTTTGTTATTTATAGAAAAAAAAACAGCAAATACAAAATATGTAATTGTATGTGATTGATATGATCGTTGATCGTTCATGGGTATTCTTTCGTTTTTCGGACTGTAACTAAAGGTTAATAATATCTGCTTATTAATGTCAGAGTTCTTAAAAAATTCAATATATGTAATTTCAAAATTAAAGTTATAAAATTGTCCGGGCCGAAAAATTGAAGAGAACCATTAAACTTAGTTTTTGTGCTCTTTTCAAATATTCAAACAGATTTTCAAAATTTGAATATACAGGGTGTTGTTTTAAGGTCACAATTACTTTATAATTTTTTGTTAATCCGAACCTGAATTTTTCTTATGGTTATTATGTCGGTCGTTTAAGTTTTGAATGAGACATATGTGTACCAAATATCAAAAAAATATACAGGGTGGTTCTAAAATTATGACTTAGGAAAGAAATGGGTAACATCGATCAAGCACCCTGTAACTCGGTTATAAAAGTCGGTAGGGTAAAAAATGCAGTATATCTGGAACCGGCTCGGTGACCTCTATTCACCATGAAAGCATTTCCGTTTCCAAATGAAATACCCTGTATATGCCAAAACATTATTATTTAAAAATAAAAATATACCTATTTCGGGTTTTATCTCCAGCGTCCCCATTCTCGAAAAAAATGAATTTAATCCAACTCAAACGTCCTCAATGTATATTCTATGATGTGTATTATTTACACTAAAAATCAGTCACTGGAAATACAATTTAACTTCAATTATAAATTTATAAATAAAGTAGAAGAAAAAACAGAAAGGTACAATATTTTACAAATTTTGATTTTATTATTTATTTATTATTTTAGCAGTTTAGTTTAGAAGGCAGTTTATTATTTTCTAAATAAAATACTGCTCTATACAGCATTTCAGCTAGCCTAAGTTTCAAATTTTAAACAAAAAGAAACAATATTCCAGTTTGCAACTTCGTTTATCTATGATAACTTGTTCGCCTCAGTTGTTCGAAATTTTCAGGGAAACATTTAATTGCCGATAAAATTTCTCAAGAAACTCAATCTTTTATTGCGAACATGAAAACTGAACTTCCTTCTGAACTGTAACAAAGGTGTGTAATACGGAGCAACTGAGTGAATTGAAACTTTTGAATTTTATAATTGGAAACTATTATAAAGTTTTAGAAATAATAAAAATCTTAGGAAAGTTCAATAATTTTATAGAGTTTAAAGTTTTCTGCTAGTGTTGTTTTAATATAGAAATAGTTATTATATAGAATATCTGAAAACTAAAAGAAATTGGTAAACTATCAATTCGAAAAAAAAAATAAAAAAATAAAAACACCTATTTTTAATATTTTGCTTTTTTTAAATAAAAATTTTAACTAATTGAGATATACATTATACAGGTACGCAAAGTTCTTTCGAATATTTTTATGGTAAAAATAATACAAGCCTTACCTGTCAATAATGTAAATCAGTCGAATTTTAAACAAATAAATTAATAAACCAGATTTAAAATACTGGCAAATAATGGTTAAAGGAAGTAACGACTTCTGAAAAGTAAATTTTTCAGATAAATTAGGTTTTGGGATTTCAAGTTCTTCTATATCTTTTTAAACAGTCTTTTTTTACCTGGTTTTCGGCTGTCCTTTCTTCTTTTTTTTTTTTTTTTCTTATATTTAGTCCCAACGTTCTCAGTCTTTGTGAATTTATGATCCCTACGATACTCGGTTCTCTATACATCTGCTCTAGTTTTATATTTATTCTCTTTAATCATATTACGTTCTCTCCAAATATTTCCCTGATAACTTTTCTTTCCCATATTTGGAGCATTATTTGTTTTACTTCTTAATAACTTATTTAGAGCAAAGATAAAAGGATTACTAACAAGAGGCTGTTTGCGAAAAGCTGATATGTCCCCTTTCATATTTTTCAGAAGAACAAGTTCAAATGTCCACGATGTCCATAAAATCACAGTTTTAGAAATGTCTTATTTGGTTTTGAGTTTAGTGTTTATACCGCTATTTATATGAGTTCACATATATAAGAAAGTTCACATTCACAGAAAAAACGGTAAGTTTATGGCCGTCGTGGAAATTTGAATTTGCTCTCATCAAAAGAACCAAAAATGGACAAATCTTCTTTTTTTCAAACCACCACTGAATTCTCGCTTAAATTTCATTTGTCATATTTAGTCTCCTGGTGAATGTTGCTCCTTGATAGTGGAATATGTTTACTCCTTTAAATTTATATTATTTTCTTTTGTAATTATTGTCAGGTACTATCCTTGTATGTATTCTCATTCTGTCCATTCCATATATGTATTTTGTCTTTCCTTTTTTTATGTATATGCCTTTCTTTCTCGATTTAGCTTTTAGTCTTTTTAGTATTTCTTTTACTTTTTCTTTTTCTTTTAACTCTCAGTACTACTAAAAATTTCATGAAGGATATTGAACAACAACTGTGATGAGAGTGGGTTCCCTTGTCGCACCTGCTCACTGACTTCATATTTATCTGTTTATTTTCCATTTATTTTAACCCTTATTTCTATTTTACTTTGTGTGACTTTTATCATTCTTAATAAATTTTCACTTTTTTCCATTTCAAGTAGTGCCTTATATATTTCTTTCCGTTTACTCTGGGTGGGTAGAAAATGTCCACCTAATGCATATTCCCTTGTAACATATTTATTACGTGTTTAAAAATTTTCCAAAAATTATTTATTGTTAAAAAGAAAGCCTTTTATTGAATGTTAAATTGGTCCTACCGATATCTTTGAAAAATTTTTTTCTCTGATTCTGGCCTTGGTTTAGAACTAGAACCTTTAGCCACGTAATTGTATAACTTATCACTAACTCAGGTGTAATGTGTAGTGTGTGTGTTGAGTAAGTGTCTTGTTACTTTGCAAAGTCGACGTCATTGACTTTTCAAAGAGACGCTAATTGTATCCGAAGGTCTGCGGTCCCTCTGGTATTTTTGAAAATAAAAGTAATATCTTGAGTTAAATATGGATGAGCATAAAAGTACACCCTTGGTAAAACTTGTTACTAAAGGTTTCTGTATAATTTCTCGTTGATAGGAACACAATCCATATAATTATCAATGTATAATTACATAATCAACATAATTATCCGCCAATGAGGAGGCTGAAAGAAGAATGTGAAAAAAATCAACAAATATGAATTACTGGCTTTTACTGGTATGTTAATTTTGATGTACATTTTAATGTTGTTGTAAGGTTTGTAAATTGTTAATCTTTATATTTTAGAAGATGCTGTGTTTTCGAGGTGGACATTTTTTACCCACCCTTGGGCGTACATGGAACCTAAAAAAGGTTGGGCGTTTAAGGGTTAATGTAGTGAACGTATTTTATATGCAATATTTAGTAGCGCTATTGCCTTTTAATTATGGCGTCAACTTTTGTTACCTTTTTTGTAAATTCGACACAGTAATTGGACACACTCCAGTAATATTGTTAGTAGCAAGAAATAGTAGTAAGAAATATTTGGCAGCAAAAACCATTGGTTCTAAATAAATGGCTAGCATTTCGATGATTATCTTCTGTAAAGGCGCGTTTACATGTATCCAGTAACTGGCGCCAGTCGCACTGGAACGACAGTGCCGGCATCATGTAAACGCTTTTTTGTTCCAGTCCAGCGCTGTCTGCCAGCGCTGTCTCGAATAGAAAGCTGGTCTATTTTTCGTGCCAGTGGCACTCGTCCGCGTCCCCTCTAACCCCGTGCCAGTGGTTGTAGACACGTGTAAACACAGCGTTCCAGTCGCTGGCGCTGTCGTACCTGTGGTTTCAGTGGCCGTATTAGGATTTTTAATAAGAGTGCCAGTGAGA
The DNA here is from genome assembly GCF_917563875.1 of Diabrotica virgifera virgifera. Lineage (NCBI taxonomy): Eukaryota > Metazoa > Arthropoda > Insecta > Coleoptera > Chrysomelidae > Diabrotica > Diabrotica virgifera. The sequence continues at coordinate 32,478,493 of NC_065447.1, forward strand.
TTGGCGCCAGTTACTGGATACGTGTAAACGAACCTATCCAGCGCTGTCTTAGTCAAGCACTCGCATTCCAGTGAGACTGGCGCCAGTTACTGGATACGTGTAAACGTTACTATAAGTTCGATATGTTTAACTGTAATTTTTCAACTGATATTGGTATTTGTTTGTGTTTTTGTCCATTCTCTCCAACACGTTATCAGTAAAAGATAACATCCAAATGCCTAATGGCTTCTTTTTTCTCGGGCAATAGCTTTTTAGCCATTGATTATGCCACCGGGCTTTTAAAATGATACCATATTTTGAAAAAATAACCGTATATCTAGCAAAATCTCTTTCAAACTTTACTTTTTTAATAACTAATAAATTTAAATGAAATATTTCACATTAAAGAAAAAAGTTTCGGCCCTGTCCTTGTTAAAAAAATTAAATCAAACAAATGTTTACAAAAAAGTGGTCATTAAAAGGTTAGAACGATGTCAGCGATAAAATGAAACAAAATCAAAACAAAATGCAAACTTTCTTTATTAAATACTAAACTTAAACATTATAAAGATTATACTGCAAAGAACCATCATCCAGCGAAAAGATTTATACAGGAACAACATTTGGAAGTACATTTACATCACAAAAAGTTTCGAAACTTCCTAATGGCTTAAGGACACTCAAAAGAAATATTATTTATGCTTTCATTTTCCGCGTCTCTCCTCTTCTAATGATACGAACTAGTCAGAATTAATGGTTCGCTTAACGCTTGGCATCCAGAGAAATTCTTCAACTAACTTCATAATTAATTTTCTTCTTTGAACTGCTTGTGGCTCTTTGCTATAGCAGTAATTGAATCTGCAAACAAAATATTAAAGGTGTCGTTTGGTAGACTTCAATTATAACAAGATTAAAGGACTCACTTTCCTCTTTCTGTCTTTGTTTATGTAAATCTAATGAGCTGGAAGTAAGACAACATGTAGCTATTTATATAACAACTTACAAAAGGGATCATTAAAAAAAGTTGTAGCATACATTAGAGTATGGTGGTTGTTGGATATTTACTCTACTGGAATGGGGTTGACTATCAGGAATACACTATATTCTCATGACTCCTTTATTTGGTTAAACTTATACCATATAAATGTATTCAGTTGATATGATAGAACATTATTCTGCTCTAACGGCAGCAACCTCTCAAACGTAGCTAACTAATTCGACTGACCCACTAATCCCTCAAATGTGATCGTGTTCCCATATTTATCAAATACTTCGTTTTGTAAATATGTTTGTATATATTCTCGTTAGTGTGTCAAAATGAATAATCACAACCTTGTTGAGTAAGCAAAACGTGGACTTTAACTAAGGTGTTCTACTTTGAAATTATTATAACAAATAGGCGTAATATTTATTGTTTTATAAATAAATATCTAACGAATACTTTAGTTAATTTAAGGATTTCTAAAAGATCTAAATAATGAGATAAATCCCATTATAAGAGTTTAAAACTCTCATACCAAAGGCAGATTCCTTCTTTTTAATGGATGGTCAGTGTCACACAACAAATTTAAAGAAAAAAATTAACTCAACCAAATTTGCAGACACAATTATTTTATTTCTTTAAAACACAAATCTGACAAAAATCAAGTTATCTCAAATATGTTTAAAGAGAGTTTTGCATTTTTTTATGATATTATTATGGGTATTTTATGACATTATGCTATTTTCATGGTAGGCAAGAGCCATGCAAGACAGATCACGCCATTGCGCATTCCCACGCGCTATTTCCATGCAATTCCTGTGCTAGACGAAAAATTCAAACGTGTTCCATTTTTCATGCTATTTTGATGCAAGTTGTCAAATTTCATATTGCCAATATAACAAAATTTACAGTTTACAATAAAACCTAACCTTATTGTGTGAATTTAAATGTTATTTATTGGAAGTAATAATAATTTGTGATTCTTACTTGAATATATTTAATGTTGGACAGAAGTTTCCAAGTAAAGTATCTAAAGTTAATGTTTTGGTATATTTCTTTTGTTGGCAACAATGAAAGTCGTATCAAAAATTGCAAAGAAATAGCTCTGATGTAAAAAGGTCAGGCTAGGCAAGAGATATCCCATACAAGACGGACTTGCATAGCATGAGACTTGCATAGCCTTGATGTAAAGCTGCTTTTAGATACGTTTTGTCATTTTTGTAACATCTGAAGAGTACAGGGGAAAAACAAGGAATGTCATTTTTTCATGAATTTTGGCTTTTCTCGCCGTGTGGTAGCAAAAACTGAGTACTATCGACTAGACTATTGATTCAGAGCAATAACCAGAAAGATCAGTCAACATTAATTTTTTAAGAATTTGTATCCAGGCGAAGGACCAGGATTATCCGCACGCCACTGAACAAAAATGTGGATGTCAGAAGTTTTTTGGTGCATTATTTAATTAATAGATTGATACAGATTAATATTATATGAAGATTATGGCATAAGAATTGCTAGAATTCTGCTAAGAATCTCCTTAGTGGTTTTTAGATATCATAAGAATTAAACCTTTATTGGTGTTTATCTCAAAATATATAAAATGTGAAATTCCTTGTTTTTCCCCTGTACTCTTCATATAGAAGCAACATATTGATAAGGAATGTAGTAAAATTCACAAAGATATTCAATGATAGCCTTTGTACCTTATTTGCCTTTGTACTTTTAAATATTTTTAAAATTTATGAAAAACATTAGAATAATGTAAAATGTGTTTTGCACTATTTTTATAAGGGATGCAGGCGTTTTCCTTATAACGGGAACATAAATAATTTTTTAATACTAGAGTGGATTTGATTGATTTTAGGATTTTAGAAGGAAGTAAATCAGCTGAATTGCAATTATCTGATATGAAGGCTAGATAGTCATCAACATAACGAAACTAGTGGAGAAATTCAGGATTTTTCATCAAATCAAATATATGTGGTTTCTAGACGATCCATAAAAATATCAGCTAAAGGAAGAGATAGAGAGCTACCCATGGCTAAACCATCAGGTTGTTTGTAAAATTTATTTTTGAACACAAATATGTCTTGAGCTAGACAATATTGTAATAATCGGATGATATAATCTGTAGTAGACATAGTAATTGAACTGGCTCTAAGATAGTATACCAGATTAATAGTTTCTTGTTTAGGAACAAAAGTGAAAATATTGCTAACATCAAATGAAAGCATAGTAGTAGACGTAGTGGGGACAAAGGTTTATTTGTTGGAGTTTATGGACTAGATGACTAGTGTTTTTGACGTGGGGTGAAATACTCCTATACAAAGCCATATTTAAACCAATTTAGATGTATGTTATCCATCTCTGGGGATGCGCTAAATTAACACATCATAACCATACAGCGGTTTCATAATGATAATAAAACCTAAGAAGTCCCGTCAAGAACCGACCCATCAGTCTACTACCCGTCCCTGGTAAATTGTTTGAAAAGGCTGTTACTAAGCAGAATAAAAAAAGAAGATCCGCTACCAGAACATATACTTTAACTCACCAATTTGGATTCCGTGAGAACCATTTAACAATACAATAAGTTTGTAGGATACTTTTAGAGAAATTACAAGGAACATCGAAGAAATTACATTGCAACGCTGTATTACTCGATATCTCCCAGGCTTTCGATAGAGTACGGCACCCAGGACTGCTCTTTAAATTAAAAAAATACTTTATCGAATGACTACTACCTCATGTTCAGATCATGCTGAATCCACCATTTGTACCATCGAATCGGGGTTCCACTAGACAGCGTTTTCGAGTATATTAGTCCTCATTTTGACATCGGATTTACCAGAAACACATAATACTACAATTATTTTATCCTTTAGAGTTGACGTAGCTGTATTATCAACAAGTGAGAGTCCAGTAGATGCCTCTTGTCAACTTCAAACCCACTTAAACCTACTCGCAGAATGGTACAATCAATAAAGATCAGACCTCGTTGGCCCAAGATAGTTAGTTAAGGTTCTCGTTTAGAGTCTCACCATGTTCCCAGAGGTTATCTTTTAACATCGGTGTTTAACTTTTTTTCAATTTTACAATACTATAATATAGATTGAATTATGTGTAATTACAACCATTGTTTGGTTCTGGCGCTAGTTAGCAACTATATATGAATTCACTGATGATGGACTGATAGGTCCGAAAACGTTTTGAATGAACTTATTTTATTCAAAAATGTATAAACATTCTCAATTTCTTTGCAACACAAAAATGCAGCAGCTGCATAATATTATGTTCAAATCTGAGAGTGTAGGAAGAGTCTATACCGGTTTTCGGGGGTTGTTTCCCCCTCATCAGTAGTCCCATATCTTCTTCTCTTAGATTCTTCCACATACCACACTTTAGGCCTTTCCGAATTACAAAGAAAGAAATGTCACGGATGAACTAGAGCCACCTACCGAAAAACAAAGTAAGTTATCAATCGAAGTTGCACAGACAACGACAATAAATATCGTCTCCATACCACCAGATTGACAACAGGTGGAATACTTTCTTTGGTTACATCTCTTGAGATTTTCAAAATTTATAAATCATACAGGATGCCGAGGAAATTAAGATGAGAGAATTTTAAATAATTCAAAACTCATCTGCTCAGCAATGTAAAAGCTCCAACAAGAAAGATTCCTTAATACTCAAACAAAAGAGTAAATGGATTAAAAATGTATAAACATTCTCAGAACCCTCTCTTCATAACTACAAAGAAATAGGTCATTAAAAGGTTAAAACGATTTCAAGGATAAAATATAACAAAATCAAAACAAAATGCAAACTTTCTTTATTAAATACTCAACTTAAACATTATAAACATTATACTTAAAAGAACCATCATCCAGCGAAAAGATTTATACAAGAACAACATTTGGAAGTACATTTACATCACAAAAAGTTTCGAAACTTCCTAATGACTTAAGGACACTCAAAAGAAATATTATTTTATGCTTTCATTTTCCGCCAATCTCCTCTTCTAATGATACGAACTAGTCAGAATTAATGGTTCGCTTAATGCTTCGCATCCACAGAAATTCTTCAACGAACTTCATAATTAATTTTCTTCTTTGAACTGCTTGTGGCTCTTTGCTATAGCAGTAATTGAATCTGCAAACAAAATATTAAAGGTGTCGTTTGGTAGACTTCAATTATAACAAGATTAAAGGACTCACTTGTCCTCTCTCTGTCTTTGTTTATGTAAATCTAATGAGCTGGAAGCAAGACAAAATGTAGCTATTTATATAACAAGTTACAAAAGGAATCATCAAAAAAAGTTTGTACGATATATAGGGCAGTCAATGAGGTTATTTGGCTCAGAATTTCATCCTACTACATCGATTTACTTGATATTTTCAAGGTACAGAATATCTCAAGAAAGAATCTACCCTATGCCGATGTGTGCTTTTATCTTGGGGGTGGTTCCCACCCCTTCTCGAGGGTGGAGAATTTTTTGGTTGAAATAACCACGGAAGTGGCTAGGGCACCCAATTCTAAGCAAAAACTGTTCTATAAGTTTTTTTTAAAGTCATTACTTTTTGAGTTATTCGTGGTTGAAAATTAGCCATTTTCATTGAAAAATGACCTTTTCGGACGCATTTTTGCGAATATCTTAAATACTATGCATCTAACGAAAAAAACTATATTATATATTTTTGTAGCTTTTAAAAAAACAAGGAGATTCGTTCCATCATAAATCGTCTAGTTGTAATACAAAAGGAGATATGGTAGGTGAGATGAGTTAGTTTTTTTTTGGGCATGTTCAAATCGCTGTATTCAACTTAAAATAAAAGAAAAACAGTGGATTTTAGGTGTATAATGCTATCAATGGCTTTTGTAGTGCTTGAGAATACGTTTACAATGAACAATATTAAATGTCGATTGCATTCAAACCAAGCGAGACATGCTGGAAAAAAATGGATGTCTAATGTATTTTAAGAAAAAATGAAAAAATTTATATTATATTTAACCCATCACCCATCAGAATTTATATGCATGGTTTTCTTTCTACATTACTTTTTATTATAGTGTTATTTCTGTCTTCAAAATTTGTACGGGTTTAAAATGAATGGTTCTTGAAAAAACATAAGATCAAATTATACGCCGTGAGCTCGTAGGTAGAGGGGATATTTAAAATTTCGCGAGCTCCAGTAGTGACAAATCAGTGAACGTTCGGTGGAAATTTGACATAAATGTCGAGGTGATTAATTTAAAACGTTGAAATTAAAAACATTAATAGGAAAAAATATTAGTAGGCCAAAACTCTGGTGTATATTTTTACCTTAAATATACTTACGTTTTAAATACTGAATTTAAGTTTTTGTAATATATCGTAAGATGTAATTATAAACTAATCTAAGCGCCATCTACACGATAATTGTGAAAGTATCCGAAGAAAGAAATTAATATTTCATTAATAGAACGTTTAAATGATTAGCAAAATCTTAAATAAATCGATTACAATTTAACTACTTTTTTGCGTTTTAAATATTAAGCGATAACAATTAAATAATAAATTTAAAAATGACTGGCGAAAGTTGCATTAGTAATCCGCAAGTAACGACAACAGCCAAAGAGCGTATAGAGTCCATTTTTAAATTTTCTTAACATCTTCTTCTTTCTCCATGTAACTCGAAATGATAAGAGATAGGAAAAAAAGGTACCATACAAAAATGTAGAGTTTTGTTAGATAAAAATTTTGTTTTTTGTTCATTATTGTACCTATTATCATTTTACAGTTAAATGATGTATTAAAATTCTGGTAGATGAGGGGTTAAATATACTTTTTATTTTTTCTTTAATTACATTAGTCCTCAATTTTTTGCAGCATATTATGTCGCTTAGTTTGAATGTAATCGACCTTTAACATTGCTCATTTCAAGGGTTTTTTCAAGCACTACAGAAGGTGTTGTTGGCATTATACACATAATATCGACCGTTTCTCTATTTTTCAAGTTGAATACACCGATTTGAGCATGCACCAAAAAAACAAACTATTTTCACCTACCATAACTCTTTTTGTATTATAACTAGAAGATTTATGAAGCAAGTAATCTCTTTGTTTTTTTTATAAGCTACAAAAATGCTTTATATAGTTTTTTAGTTATATGCAAAGTTTTTAAGGTATTCGCAAAAAACCGTTCGAAAAGGTGTTATGTTTCAATGAAAATGGCCAATTTTTAACCAGGAATAACTCAAAAAGTATTGAGTTTTCAAAAAAAATTATAGAACAGTTTTTGCTTAGAATTTGGTTCTATAGCCACTTCCGTTGTTTTGTTAACCAAGAAATTTTCCACCCCCAAGAAGGGGTGGGAACCACCCCAAGATAAAAGCACACATCGTCGTAGGGGAGACTTTGAATTTGGAGATAAGTAGAGGCTATTCCCAAAATTTCATTAAAATCCATGAAGTAGGATAGAATTCGGAGGTAATATCCTATTCTTGCTCCCATTGACTGGCGTAATATTACAGTTTTGAACTCACATACCAAAGACAGATTCCTTCTTTTTAATGGCTGGTCACTGCCATATAAGGAATTTAAAAAATATTCATATTAACACAACTTAAATTTCAGAGACAATAATTATTTTATTTCTTTAAAACACAAATTTAACGAAAATCAATTAATCTTAAATATTATTTAGATACGTTTTGTCATTTTTTAACATATTATGTATCGAGGCAACATAATATTTGTCAGAAATATAGTAAAACTTACAAACATATGCAATGTTAAACCTTATTTACCGTTTAACTATTTTTATATATTTTTAAAATTTATAAAAAATATTAGAATCATGTAAAATGTGTTTTGCACGATTTTTATAAGGAATGCAGGCGTTTACCTTATAACGGGAACATAAATAATAATTTTACTGTTAGGGTGGATTTGATTGATTTTATAAAGAAGTAGATTAGCTGAATTGGTATTACCTAATACGAAGACTAAGCAATCATCAACATAATGAAACCGATGTAGAATTTAAGGATTTTTCATAATCTGTGTGGTTTCTAGACGGTCCATAAAAATATCAGCTGAGAGAGACGATAGACTGCTACCCATAGATGGCTAAGCCATCAGGTTTTCTGGAAAATGTATTATTGAATACAAAGAAGTCTTGAGCAAGATTGTAATAATTGAATGATAGAATTTGTAGTAGACATAGTAAATAGGGTGGATCGAAAAACGTGTTTTTTCTGTTATACAATTCTAATAGCGCGGAAAACTTGCGCATAGACGTCATTATAAAGGGAAAAACAAAATAAAAAAAAAATTTCAAAATTTGAAATCGCGCAGAAGGCCTAAAGTTACAAATAAAATCAAAATATCGGTCATTTTCAAAAACAGGCAAAAATTACAAAAAAAAAAACTGTTTGCGTTCTAATAGTGAAAAAAGTGTTAATAAGAGTGTCCTTAATGCATACAAAAGATAATTATACCCATTCCCGTTTAACTGAATTCGCGCAAAAAGCATAAAGTTGCAGGTTGTTTCGTAAAATAACGATATTTCATTATTTTCGACGATTTTTAAACATGTGCCAAAACCATACAAGTTGTATTTTTAATTTGTAATAGTGTAAAAACTATTCAAAATAGTTTTCCTAATCAATAAAAAATACTTTCGGACCTGTTATTCTTTAACTGTATTCGCGCAATAGGTCTAAAGTGTAGTATACGTAAGTTGTACTGTCCCGTAAAAACGCGGTTTTCCATATCTGATGAGTGTTTTTTAACACATTAAGGTTTGTAATAAGACTATGACAAGTGACTTACAAACAAATTTATTAGCCAACACATCATATTGCAGCTCTCAGCTCATTTCAACATTTAATCTGTGCTGAAATGACCCAGGACTCACGACGAGGACGTGGCTGCAAGGCGAGTCCCACCCCCACCCTACCCAACCAACCAACCGGGGTAAATGTTATTTACAATATTTACAGTAATTATTTACTCTGTACTCTGTACTATGTATGTATTTGTTGTAGGCAAAAGGTTATTTACATAGAAGCCCCTTTAAATTCTGACTTTGAATTAAATGTGGGCATCAGCTGCCTTGATTTTAAAGTAGCTCGAATATAACCATCTCGATTTTCATGCCCGCACAATTTTTCTGCTGCCCCTGTAACCAGTTTTACACACCTCTCAACTGACTGGCTGTGGCATGGGAATTTGAGGTATTTAAACTCTGGTAAAGTTTTGTCTTTCAATAAAGAAGTAATATGTGCAGTTGGTATCTTGGACAGTAGTGGCGGTGGTGTTAACTTACAGATTGACCAATCAATAAGTTCGGTATAGTCGTTTGCACTAAAATTTATTGAAGGTATTTTAAAGTCCCTAACGTATCCTTCAGCTGATGGCTCATTTCTGGATTTTAGGATCCTTCTGTAGCCAAGTTCCTTAATGTGTGGTCTTTCATCAATTATCATAGCCAACATCATATTTTCAGGGTGGCAGAAGAATGCGTTCCTTTGAACTACTGGATCAAGGATTTTCTTGATATTGTCCGGTAGATGTCTGGTTGTTTTAACTACCTTCAAAATATGCCTCGGTCCATCTTTCACAGTGTAGTTTTTCTTTATATCAAACCAAACAGGTGCATATGTCTTCACTATGTAATTTGCAAGAGTCTGTAACTCAATTGTTGGAGTAGTTTGGGAGACATACAATCTTAAAACCCGGTTAGCACAGGTTAGCCAACGAGAGTGACTGATGCATCCAGGATTCTTAGCAGCCAATTCTGGATTACAGATTCCTGTGTTGACGGCTCTGACAATGTCTAGGAGATACTGCTGATCTTTACTCAGATCGGTTTTAGTGATATCAATGACTTCTTCTAATTGGATCGGCTCAAAATCTACAACAGGGAGTTTCTCACAGCCAGGGAGTTGTTTTCCAATTGGACCGCTGAATGAAACTGGTCCTGTTGTCGTTCCATCCAAGTGATCAAACAAATGCCTATAAGGTAACTCGTTGAAATGTAGCAAGCAGATAAACCATTGTAAAGGACGGCGACACTTAACTTCAATGTCTGAACGCAATAGACTGTCTTGTAACACGCGAAGTTTTTGGAGACGCCATTTCAAAACTACGAAATACACTTCCACTTTGTCACACTGTTGATACAACACTGGTTGATTGCACTTTGCACTAGCAAATAGTAGCAAAGTAGTAAATAACGTGTGCGAGTTCAACTACGCGTGGGCGAGTCCACTCGGTGCCGGCTAAGGGGAGTAAGCGTTATTCTTTTGCGCGAATACAGTTAAGGAATATCAGGTTTGAAAGTATTTTTTCTGGATTAGGAAAACAATTTTGAATGGTTTTCACACTATTACAAATTAAAAATACAAATGGTATGGTTTTGGAATAAGTCTAAAAATCGTCAAAAATAATGCAATATCGTTATTTTACGAAACAACCCGCAACTTTAGGCTTTTTGCGCGAATTCAGATAAACGGGAACAGGTCTAATTATTTTTTGTATGCATTAAGGACACTCTTGGCAACACCTTTTTCACTATTAGAACGAAAACAGACTTTTTTTTTGTAATTTTACCTGTTTCTGAAAATTACCGGTATTTTGTCTTTTTTGTAACTTTAGGCCTTCTGCGCGATTTCAAATTTGAAAAATAAATTTTTTTATTATTTTTCCCTTTATAATGACGTCTATGCGCAAGTTTTCCGTGCTATTAGAATTGTATAACAGAAAAAACCCGTTTTTCGATCCACCCTAATAGTAAATGAACGAGCTCTAAGAAGGGAGTGTACCAGATTAATAGTTTCTTGTTTAGGCAGAAGTGAAAATGTTGGTAACATCAAATGAAAGCATAATAATAGATGGAGTTAGGACAAATATTTATTTGGCGAAGGTTATGGACTAGATGACTAGTGTCTTTGACTGAAAAAAGGGGTGAAATTCTCCTATACAAAAGCATATTTAAACTAATTTGGATGTATATTATCCATCCCTGGGAATGCGCTAAATTAATACATCACAACCATACAGCGATTTAATAACGATATTAAAACCTAAGAAGTCCCCTCAAAAACCGACCCATCAGTCTACTACCCATCCCTAGTAAATTGTTTGGAAAGGCTGTTACTAAGCAGAATAAAAGAAGAAGATCTGCTACAAGAACATATTTTAACTCGCCAATTTGGATTACGTGAGAACCACTTAAGAATACAACAACTTTATAGGATACTTAGAGAAATTAGGAAGAACCTCGAAGGAAAGAGATATTGCAACGCTCTATTTCTCGACATCTCCCAGGCTTTCGATACAGTACGTCACCCAGGACTGCTCTTTAAATTAAAAAAATACTTTATCGAATAACTACTACCTCATGTTCAGATCGTGCTGAATCCACCATTTGTACCATCGAATCAGGATTGCACTAGACAGCGTTTTCGGGTCTACTACTTGTCCTGATTTTTACATCGGATTTACCAGAAACACACAGTAGTACAATTATTTCATCCTTTGGAGATGACGTAGTTGTATTATCAACAAGTGAGAGTCCAGTAGATGCCCCTTGTCACCTTCAAACCCACGTAAACCTACTGGCAGGCTCGGAACCTACTCTTGGACCTCGTTGGCCCAAGATGGTTGGTTATGGTTCTCGTTTAGAGTTTCGCCATGTTCCCACAGGTTATCTTTTAACATCGGCGTTTAACCTATTCAATTTTACAATAATATAATGTAGATTGAATTATAATTACAACCATTGTTTGGTTCTGAAGCAAGTTAGCAAGTATATGAATTCACGGATGATGGACTGATAGGTCCGAAAATGTTCTGAATAGACTTATTTTATTCAATTCGTTGTGACTTTTTAAGATTTTAGTAAATATACCTATTACATAGAAATGGTTTTACTTCATATGTTAGAGTTTGTTTAACTATATGGTATACTGTCAACCAAGGGAACTACCCCTTTTTAGAGAGGGGGTAGTCAATAAAGATATCAGAGATAAGATGATAATCAATAAAGAGTTAAAATTAATGAAAAAAATTCAGTATAAATAACACCATATTTTCTATGAGGAAAAACGTTTACATGAAGAAAACATGACGAAGAGAAGTGAGTGCCTAAAAGAGAGTAATGAATAGCGACCCCCGAATACTGAAAATTTGAGTAGGAGGAAGCAGAAGAAGAAGAAGAAGAAGAACGTCTTTTTCTATGAATTGTGTTTTTTCGTATATTTCTCCAATTTATGTAAATCTATTTATATTTATCCTAAATATTCCTTAGTTTAATGTTATCTTCTAAATTTTTGTGAGTCCTAAATCAACTTCTGGATTTATAAAAGCTGTCTTCGATAAATATATTCTTTTCTGTTTACAGTTATATTTGTATTTTTTTCACTATGTTTTGATCCCAACTTATTTTGCAATAAGTGTTTATTAACCCGGGAGTAGTCGCGCTCACTTCTGTAACGTGAATAGTCGCGTGTTAGATTTCATCTCACAATACGAATTTAAATACGAATTTACAACAAATTTTTATTTTATAGTATTTTTATTTACTTGCTATGTCGTCGCTTTAGTACTATAACTTGATAACTCCAAAATTGACGTTTTTGAAATAACTAGTTCACAAGATGTATTTTATTTGCCTCCATATTGTGTAAAAACTTGATAGCTCACTTCAAACGGGTTAAGTATTTATTTATGATTGACGAAAGTTGATAAAACTCAAATGCCACTAATATTCAGTGCTAAAACTTGACAAGATAAGTTATCAAGCTATTATTTAATCGAAATAATCGTGAATACGACATACACTGAATGCTATAACTAGATAACTCGAGTTATCTAGTTTTAGTATGTGTTTCTCTAAAACCATTGAACTTACCACATAATTGCTATCTGTTTATTCGGTTCATTTAATGCAAGAATTCAAGAATTGTTAGCAGATCTGGCAACCAACGTCGCAGAGGGCTAATTTTCAACAAAATAATGTTTAAAATATTAGTTGTGTTAAAAAGTTCAGTTATATGCGACTTAGCACAACATGCGACATTACCAAATGTTAACATTATGGTAGTGCTAAAAGTTGATAACTTTAATTTTTCATATTTTTTTCCATATTGGAAAACAAATTTACACCATATTCCTAAATAGATCAGTTGCCAAAAAGTTAAGGAACCGTATTTTAGAGCCGCAGAGTGAATTCCGTATTTACCAACATCATGGGAGCAACACTAATATCTTTAAAATCTTTAAACTCGTTTATCTCAAAACTACTAATTTCGAGTTATCAAGTTATAGTATTAAGGCGACGATGTTAGAAATATTATTTCTAACAATTATTAAAGCTAATTGGCTCTCCCCAAAGCCATAAATTCCACAAAAAGAAGAAGAAGAAGAAGAAAAAAATAATACCTACGCATTACTACACCCTTCCTCGAGGCACTTACGAATTTTTTCAAAATTGCAAAATTGTTCATCAAGTTTTCGCGAAAAATGATAAAATGTGAGATTCTATCTAACGGCGCGACTACTCGTTGGTTAATATTAAAGATATGTAAACAAAGAAAACATTCTAAACATTATAGTTGGAACTCAGACATAATAACATCAAAATAACGATACATTTTTGGCAAAGTAACGTAAGTGACATTTTTGGCGAAAATCATGTTTTTCCATTAAACTAACGCTATTAGTGTTTAGAAGGTACTGCCAAAGTGTAGTAAGCCTAGAATTACTTTAAAACCTTTTTTTTTACTATTTTAAAAACGTATGTCCAGAATTTTTTTAATCATACGCGCAAAAGAAACGCAACTTTAGCACCATTTCCATAATAATAACGTAAGCAAACGTCGTTTACCGCCATAATAACGTAAGTACCGGTCGGTTTTTGTTACTTACGTCAGATTTTCGCAGTCAGTGTTTGGCTTACGACAGTGACAGATTCGTGCTACAATCGACTAAATTATTGATTTTAGGTAAGTTAAAACGAAAAACATGTTTTTGTAGTTATATTTCAAAAAACTCTAAAACCTTAACTAACATTATGAAGCTGTAAAACTCCTTTTCATATTTAATTTCGTTTATTTATTACAAATTATTTTGTCATCATAACCTAAGAATAAATTCGGTTGAATTGTTTGATAAAAATCTTTGTAAATTTTGACATAAAATGTAAAATGTTTGTCAAAAAATAAGTTAAATTTGTAAAATTATTAATTTGAACTCTTGTATCTAGAAAACGTTTAGAAATAAAGAAATATTGCTTGCATGTTTCTATTCTGATTTGCATAGAATAGTGCAGTCACTGAAGCTTTTCACCTTCGATTTCGTTGAACCTTCATCGATTTTCATTAAAATTGGCGAGTTGTTAGAGGATACTTCAAGGAATAAAGGTGCCATGATGCGCTTGCGCTTTTACCCTGGGGTAGATGCTCCCCCTTCTCGGGGGTGAAAATTATTTTATTAAAAATAATACCAAAAGTCAATAGAGGAACAAATTCTAAGCCAAATTTGTTATATAATGTTATTAAAATAAATTAATTCTTTTTTAGTTATTAAAAATTAAAGACTTTATTTTTCGTAATAAAAAGCCTGTTTTAAAGCTGTTTTTCACGTATAACTCAAAAATTATAAGCTTTTACAAAAAAGTTATTATTGACGAAATTGAGGATAATAAAAAACTAAATACACTCCTTACTTAAGGAACTAAACTAATGTTAATTCAAAGTGAGTTATGGGTAATTGAGTGTATATTATTTTCGACGAGTACTCACATCTAACTATTCAAGCTTAAATAACGGGAAAACGATGCACTTTATAAAATATACCTGTTAGACACTTGTCAAAATACTTGGGAATATCTATCAAATGAGCTGCAGAAGAAGTTAATAGCTTCAAAATTAAGCAAGTTATGATGAAAATAACAGAACCCTTTCGAATTTTTTAGGGAAAAGTGAAAAATAGAACATATCCCATTTCCACAAAAATTAAAAATTTATAGTAATCTTTACAAGAATTTCTTTATATTAGTATAAGTAATTATTACAAGTTTAACCGGTTTAGAATGCATATTTTTAAAAAAAAGTGTAATTTAAAAAAATCAGAATTTTTAATATGAGCGTAAGTTTAATTTTCTTTTGATAACAACTCTAAAAATTTTAGTTTTTTCCGTGTCAAATATTTTACCTTTTTTACTTAATTGATTGTTGTAACGTTATTTTGTATTTCTTATAATAAACGATTGTTTGTAATTCTTTCCAAATTACTTTAAGTGCTACAATTTACCGCCAAAGTGGCGTATGTGTGTGCTTACGTTACATTTTTATCAAGACTCAAGATTTTAGAACCCGTAAAATAACTTAAGGATCAATTAACAGCTAAAAATACACAAAAACTTTAAAAAATATTGTTCTTTATTAAACTGTAGACCTCAAAAATCACCCTGGTATATTTTGTATAATTTGAATAAGCTTAACCAGGTTAAATTAAAAACATGGTTTTTCTACAAAAACGTTTTTGGTGACTTACGTTACTATGCCAAAAATGTATAGATAAGATAGATATTCAGTAATGTTTTAAGTCCCAATTTTCATCCAGCCGTGTCCTTAGAACACAGCAGTACTTCTTTAATTCCGTTTTCAGGCAAAATAATTGAAAAGTAAACAACCATTCAAAATTAATTAAAGTCATTACCGTCGTAAATGTTTCCGTCACTTCTTCACAGGAAAGGTCGATGTCTAAAATGTTAGCGTTTTCACCTCCGAAGTTTTTAGAGTAAACTTCATAAAGTTGATTTAATTCAAGTAAAGATGTTTTATTAAGCGAAATGCGCTAAAAGGAAAAGCTTGTGTAGACGGAACAAAGAGAGAAGACTATTTTCAACAACTAAGTAAGTGGACAATATTGGCATTGTCTCCAAAATAAATGTAAGTGACTTGAAACTTTTATTTATATAATTGCATTTATAGTATTAAAACTGACTAGATGATTACAATACAAACAACTCATACATAAATGTAGTAATAATTAACTATATGTAGAAATCGGGGATATAAATAAAGCCGATTTTTTAAAGCCTAGTACCCGTGTTCTGTGCTAGGGGAAAATGATAAGGGGGCAAAACAATGTAAAGAGGTTTGAAATTTCACTTGTTTTCCGTAATGTGTCAATTTAGGGTGTCAATTGGAAAAGTTGCCACCCCCTATAATTTGGTCCCTATAGAAAATCTAAAAATATACAAAACAGGTCAAATTTATTTGTGAGGAGGACATTCTGTAGACCAGTTTTCAACTAAATTACAACCCTCTAACGGGGGCGGAAACAACCCCCAAAATCTTTAATGGAAAGTGGGGTTGAGTGATACCTCAATTTAAAGATTGTTCGATCACCTTTTCAAAAATATCACATTATATACAATATACATTATATTATTTATTTTCAATACTTTTGGAAAAATCAAGTGGAACCATACAGATATTTATCGAGTTCAGAACTCCAAAAATTTTTTAGATTATTGCGTCCAAGATTTTTTCCAAAAGTACTGAAAAGGAATATAAGGTATGTTGTATTTTTGAATAGGTAATTGAATGACCTATAAAATGAGCTATCACTCAACACCCCGTTTCATTAAAGAATTTGGGGGTAGTGTCTGTCTCCGCTAGAGGGTTGATGTAATTTAATTGAAAACTGGTCTACAAAATGTCCCCCTCACAAATAAATTTGACGTGTTTTTGCATATTTTTAGATTTTCTCTAGGGACCAAATTATAGGGGGTGTCAACTTTTCAAATTACCGCACTGTATGAAATATGTGAGAACAGTTTTTTAAAGTTTAGAGCAAGATAGTCTGACCGAAAATATTCGTTTTTTACTTTTACTAGTCCAGTCTTAAATCATAATTACCAGAGAATGGCAGTTCTCGTCAGTGGCGCACAATACCCCCATATTCCCATATGCTATAATATATATACACGAAATTTTCGATTTTCCAAATCTGACCGAATTTAAATTGGGCCAAATCTCATCTTAAAGTTTAGGAAAAGACTCGCCCATCTATAGGTCAGCTCTCCATTTTGCTTGCCATTTAGGGTCTGTTTTTCGTTCTCGTCTCCAAAACTCCCAAAAATTTCAAAAATTTAAGTCTGACTTTTACGGCTTCTGACAGTACTGATCATTACCTTTCCAACGCATGTCTAATTTTGAAACTCGGTTATACCATTCAAATGTTACCGAGCTCAGAAGTATGACTCAATGTTCCACAAAGTATGTGTGTGGAAAAGTTACACTGATCTGAATTTTTTTCTCTGTATTTCAAGAGGGGGTTAGGGTCGATTCAGAACCGGTGTAGTTCGTCATTTTTGACGAACCGTAAGCCAATTATAAGGCTAGGTAGATACAAAATGGCATATTTTTGGGCGTATATAATATCTTAGGTTCAAGGAGAGACAGAAAAACTGCAAATAAACCAAATCGATAGCGTTGGGTTAAGCTCTCAAATGGTGCCTAAGCGGTGAAGATCATACCTACACGCGGCTAAGTATAGACGAAAAATGAAAAATGAATCTTTGAAAATTTTGGTTTTTCGACAATTACTCAAAATTTCAACCTACGAATTACGCCAATAACTGAGAGTTTGTAGGAGAAATCTAGACGCGTCTAATGGTGTATACCTCATATCTGGGAAAATTCGAATTTTTAGGTTATAGGTTTAATAAATATGATCAAGTTTATTTCTTATGGGAAAAACGGTTTTTAAGCTCAATAATTCCTGTAATACCTTTAGTTACCTTACTTGACCTTGTATGCATCAGATACTACTGTTCAGTATGTTTCAAACACATGTTTAATGATCAAAAGCGGTTAAGCCGTTCAGAAGTTATAGAGCTCCAAAAGTATAAACCATTTAACCATTATCGACGAAATGGTTTCTGTAGTTGTAGTGGTCACGACGCAGGCTAAGTTTTATCAGGCAATCCGAGTTCATTCGCCGGCCATAATTATTAGGATGGTTGGGATATGAACTCGGATTGTCTCATCACAAGTCTGGTGTCTTAACTACTAGATCATTTAGAAGAGAATGCGACAAAGGCGACCATTTATAACGCTTGGCGTGTAATCGAGAAACATTAAATTCAACTTCTTACATTTAATTTATAAAAAAACTTTGAAAAATGCCTGATACAAGAATAATAACTGTTAAACGCCGTAAAAATGAGTGGCTAATACAATATTCCAGCTACAAAAGAGCTGATATGAATATTACGTGGCGCGAAAATGTATTTTAATTTTGATGGAAAATAAAACTCTTTTTATTTTGAAAGATTTGTTTCATAATATTTGCTAAATTTGAAGTAAAACGCGCTACAAAAGAGCCTCAAAATGCATACTGTATTAACGTTACTCTTTTGTGGCGCGTTTTATTTCAAATTTAGCAAATATTACGGAAAAATCTTTCAAAATAAAACTAGAATTTTATTTTCCATTTTAATGAAAATTAATTTTTGGGCAACGTAATATTCATATCAGCTCTTTTGTAGCTGAAATATTGTATGCGCCACTCATTTTACGGCGTTTAGCGGTTTTTTATTCTTGTTAGATAAAACATCATTTTGTACCATTAAAATTGGTTTAATCTGTGGGTTTTTGGTTTAGATTAATCGTATAAAAATGGTTCTATCATGCCGTGCGTTGAAGATATTCCGAATCAGAATATGTACTTCTGAGATTGCTAAAGCTTATTAATTTAAACTCTGCCTCTTCCTACTCATTTCGTTAGCAGTTGTCAGGACGTGGTGACACCCTAAATATTGTAAGCTTGATGTCTTGATTGGTTGGGCTCCTGTGTCAAATGGACGGCTTCGTGTAGGAATTTCCCCACCAGTCTTCATTTGGTCTGCCCATCCTGTTGGAGATCTTTTCCTTGGACATCGGTCTTCTACCTTTCCTTTTACCCCCAATAGTTCGCTTCTAGCTATGCGGTTTAAAAAATTTAGGTATGCTTTGCTTACTTTTGTTTATAGTGGTTTTTTATATGAACCTCTTCCAGAATTGGCAGGTTGGTTCTGTATTCTGTCCTGGACACATAGAATTCTACTGCAGACCCTCGTTTCAAGGCTTCGATCTTCCTTCTATTGATCTTTTTGAATCTATGGCTCACCTGCATATGTAGCAAGGGGAAAAATTAGGCCAACAAGATCATCAAGCGCAATCCATGTACAGTGTTTTAATTGAGTTTATAAACTTTCTCTGGAAGATTGAAATTTAAACAAATTTGTAATAATGATTTTATGTTTAGTTTCATCTTTTTCCATTCTCCTCCTTCGCCAAATACATAGTCATACATTCACTACTTCAGATTCGTGGATATTTTCATGGCACTCAAAGTTAATGATTTTTGAATTTTCTATTGCCAAAAACTGTCACTGATCTTTTTTTTTTATTGGCTTTAGGATTAGACCATGCGGCCAGAAACAAAGTAAATAGTACATACATAAACATAATATATCTTACCTAAACTATCTAATTACTAATCTAAGTTAAGGTTATCCAAGTCTGACCGACCTTTTTGTTAAGAATAGATATAATAAATATTTTATTTTCAAAGTGAATTTTTTCTAAATTAATCTTAATAGTAATTTTGGGATAAGGACAAGGGTCACACTTTTTACTGATCTTATTTTATTTAAAATAAAAACAATGTGTATATGTTGGAATATACTAACTTCTTCAATTGAAACGTAGGTATCTTTAATTCAGAAAAAGTTTATCGGTAGACATAACTACAAATAATGATTTAAGACACATATTCTACCGTTTCACCAACCGATGCACACCCTGCTTAAAAAATTCTGGTGGATGTAGGTGGAAGATTTCATTTTCGGCATTTTATAATATATCTTCGTCCATCTGAAAACGATTACTTTTAACGTCATTTTCAGTAACCCAAAGATGTGAAAATTGTAGAGCGATAAATCTGGACTATAGCGCGGATACTCTATTTTTTCGTTGTAGATTTTTTCATTTCTTCGGCGACATAAGGCCGAGCATTGTAGTGTAGAAGAATGAAAAGCTTTTCTGGACATTTTTGTTATATTGCTTGATTAACCTTTTATAAAGTTTCACTATACATGTTTTCGTTAATATGCACTCTTGATTCTGTAAACTCCATGAGCAAGCGTCCTTCTTTGTTGAAAAGACATAATGTTAACATGACCTTACCTGCAAAAAGTTGAAATTGGTTGCACCGTACGCAGATTAAATTTGGACGCATTGTTAACACCAAACGCTATTTTAAAGTCACTATACTTAAAATCACAGTCAAATACAAATGATAGGAACTTATCAGTGTGACGTGTACAAACAAAACAACATTTTAGAACGACAGTTGAGCCATTACAATGGCAGCTAGTCTGGAAAGCTCAACGTAGGTGGCGCTCGTGTAGTTGGAGCTCACGTCAACTCACGTCAACACTTCATATCAATCTATTTCCAAGTAAATATTGCATATTTGTTTCGCTGTGTGAATTAAACTTGAGAAAATAAAATCCCTCAATGTTGTGCTGTGCATTTGTGATCATCAAGAACATCAGGACACAGGTTTCCCAAAGATACTCTAAGGAGAAAAAAGTGGATTGTAGCAATAAGAAGGGAAAAATATGTGCCGAAAATAAACGCACGTATCTGCAATAAACATTTTGTTAAACAGATTACGTATCGCCCCTACATTATACTGTAAAAAATAAAATACTTCACTATAAAACTCAGATTAAAATTTATTATCATCATCATAGTCATTAACATCTTAGTAGATGTGTTGTGGTTCATAATTGGGCTTCAGCAGCTCGGACAGTTTGATTGATAATATTTCTCCACTGGTCGCGGTCATCAGTTACATGTATTGCCTCAGTATACTGTTTGTTGAGAAGCTTTTTAGTAATGTCCGCCCATCGCTGTGGAGATCTTCCGCGTTGGCGTTGAGTCTGAGGCCTTCCTTGGACCACCAACCGCTCCATTTTGTGATCACTCCTATGGATATGACCAAAGAACTTTAAAATTCTAGAGTAAACGGTACTGGAGAGACGCTGATCCGGTTTAATTTCATCCAGAACAGAGACATTTGTAAGGCGAGCCGTCCATGGAATTCGAAGCAGGCGTCTCCATGTCCACATTTCAAAGGCGTCTATACGTCGTCTATCTGGTTCTTTGACTGTCCATGTCTCGCATGCATAGTAAAATATGGAAAAGACCAGAGTTGAAACGAGTCTCTTTTTGTTTGTCATAGTAATGTGACGATCACGCCAGACCCCGTTTAGTTCACTCATTGCTGCTCTTGCTAGTTGAATGCGTCTTCTAATTTCGGGTTCACAACTGCCTGTGTTGTTAACTAGAGCTCCAAGATATATCATAGATGAGACTACCTCGCATCCCGCAATAGTCTGGATTTCAGGAAACTGTTGTTGGCGATCAATAACCATGATTTTGGTTTTGTTGTAGTTAACCATGAGTCCAAATTTAGCACTTTCTTCCTCGAGTTTTTTTAATAATTCAATAATTTCTTCTGGAGTAGAGGCTAGAAGTGTAGTGTCGTCTGCGAAACGCAAGTTAGATATCTTAACACCACCTAGGTTTACTCCTCCCTCCCAACCATCCAAGACTCGGAAAATTTATTATAAACGCACGGATTAAGGTATGAAATTTTATATACATTCACAATGTTGCCATATCTACAATCGCTTTTTATGTAGTGAACATATAAAAAATTTATATTTGAAGTAATAATAATAATAATAATATAGAAAAATGTGAAATACTGATTTTAAATAATTCTCAAGTTCTCAATATTTTTTAGTGACTAAAACATAACCTGACCAAACCTAACCTAGCGTCATGAAAAATAATATAAAAAGTTAGTAACTGAATATTTTAGTGACATATTATGTTTAAAATATGCTTTGAAATGACTAAAACATAGCCTGATTAAACCTAACCTAATCGAAAATAATATACACAAGTTAATAACTGAAAATTAAAGTGACCTAGTAGGTACCAATCAAATTTTCTTTAGTGACTAAAACATAACCTGATCAAACCTAACCCTAAATTTTTCTAATTTCACCTTAAATTTAAGGTCGCTTTTCACGTAGACAAACACCCAATTAATTGCACTTAATTAAATTAACACATTTTATATTTCAATAAGGAATTATATTTTTTTATAAATAAGACAACATTGCAGCATCAACTGCGCTCAACCCATGCTTAAACCAAATTTACACCAAATGCGAAACTGTCATGGGGCCATATTTTGAAAATATTATATTTTTAAATGAGATAAACAAAAATTAATGCTGAGCGCACTTAATTCTGAATTTTAAATTGATAAAAAGTAAGGCAGATCGCACATATCATAATATATACAGTTGTCAGACTAGTGTGTGGAGTGATTCAATACCAAATAAATACCCTCTGATCTATAGAAATAAAACATTGAGACGATGACTAATATAGTTTATCATTCGATAAGGGCTTCCTTTTCCCAGTAACTCTCGCATTCCTTCTCCTCAATTCGTTTTTCAACGACACACAGTCTCCAAAATCCGTATGTTTCGGCTATAATTTATTATTTATTAAATCGTAATCACAAAACACCAAATACACACTTCACGAATAGTCAAAACGTTGACCTCCAACTACACCAGGGCCGCCAAGCGGGAGAAACGGCGTACATAGGTGCCATTGCTTCCAAGGCTAACCTGACCAAAGATATGTTTAGTTGAACAAGCTTATATTATATCCACTAAAGGAGAAAATGGTACGTTTATGTCACCTTACCTGTACCCATGTGTTCCTTAAAAATTGTATATTTTTTTTCATTTCTTAATGTCCAGCCCCATGATCAGTCGAGGGTTTAGTATCAAACAACGTTAACTACAAAAACATAAAGTGGCAGAAAATGCGAAAAACTGTTTTGAAACGTAATATCGGCCAACAAATTTGTGATTACGGAGGCAAAATAATTTACAATAGAAATCTGTAAATTTATATAGTATTATTATGGTTTCTTTGACATATTGTAAAAATTTTTACAGGTTATTGTTATTCTACAGAGAAAAAAAATAGAATTTTTTTCTAATAATGACCTGATAACGCTTTTTGATATTACCGATATATATTTTTTGTAACCGTTAACGTCGCACCTGATAATAATAGTTTTACTACATGGTTAGTACTGCTGGGTAAAAATGTAATTTCCCTAACACGTTGCGAAAATTTCCCTGATATTTCCTATTTTTTTCAGGATATCCAGTTTTATTTTAACTTACATTCGCTGATATTTTCAAAATTTTCAGGATATCCAATGCAGCACTAACCCTGTACATATTATTAAAAATGTTATAAGTGTATTTAAATAAAAAACTTTATTTTTCTAATAACATACAAATATTAAACTTATGATATTTCTAAATACTTATACCATCTTTAAACGTCTTCATCTTCTGAGACATTTTCATTATGATCATCACCTCCTTGAAGATTCTAGTAAACGAAGTGATATTGTTCTTTAATTTTTGCTCACAGAGTTCTACTAAACCTTTTAACTTTTTATTATTAATCGTTAACGGTTTGTCATATTTTCTTCTTGGCACAAGTTTGTTAATTTAAAATATTCGAAGTTGCCTTCTCTGTATTTTAAATTTCGTAAAGTTGTCTGATTTAAAATTATATTTGAAATAACTGTGTGCAGTGTCTTATTTTATAATAATATGTATATTTTAGCCAAACTATGTTCAACCATTTGACAACATTTCCTTCAATGTCAATTTTTTTATTTTTAATCATTTGAATTTGAAGTTCTTTAAAATCCAAAATGTCTTCCTGATCTATTTCAACTACTTCGTATTTTGATTATTTAAAGCCATTTTGATCACTGTACGTACATATACCATCCCGATGGATCATAAATTTCCAAGCCTTTACTCGCGTTTTCGATGTGGGCAGGGACCATATCACATTCAATTTGGGAATGTCCGGTCTCAAAAAATAACTGGTCGATTTTTGAAATATTTAGTGATTCAACAGCAAACAGAAACATTGCGGAAACAATTGAATTTCCATTTTGGCCCGAACAAGTTTCAGACATAAAAGCGGAGTCTTTCCCAGTAACTTCACTTTTCATTGTATTTGTAAGGCAAGAGGCTACCTCAGAAGATCCAAGACTCGCTAGTGCTTCGTGTCATACAAATTGTTGTGCTACGACTGGACATTTTTCTGTTAAACACTAACAAAATCAAAATATTAAATAACTACGACAAATATATAGGTACGTAACCGGCAATAAGAAAATAACATATATGTTCTCTTTTAACTTCGGCAAAATTAAAAAATGTAATGAGTAATCAGATTATTGTAATCACGTAATAATGTAATGAGTAATCAGATGAAGAATCGAACAACTTCGAAAATAAACAAATGTATTTAGCTATCCAGTATCAAAATGACGTTTTTCAAACAAATACGAATTATAATAATAACGCTGTCTACAATTAAAGCTTAATAGTCCTGTCGCCAGGGGGGGTACAACGGCCTCGTTAATTCAGATGGACTTACCCAAGTTTTTTTTATGTATTTTGACCCGTAGAACCCGAATTTTTTGGGTAACAGTTGATCCGGATGTCGATAAGATTGTTATAGACCAAGAACTTGAGGAATCAAATAACAGCGATTTTTGGCAAAACAAAACAATATTTTGTATTTTTTGGGTCATTTTAAGCAAAAAATATTTCTACAAGTTTTTTAGTAGGATGCACAGTTTTCGAGATAAACGCGGTTGAACTTTCAAAAAATCGAAAAACTGCAATTTTTAAACCCGAATAACTTTTGATTAAAAAATAAAATAGCAATTCTGCTTAGCGCCTTTGAAAGTTCAAGTCAAATTATGTCGGTTTTGATTATTTGCATTGCTAAAAATTTATTGTGTTATTGTTAAACAAAGCTACAAACAACTAGTGCGTGAGTGATGTTTCTATGATTTCTCATTTAAAATCAAACGAGTAGGTAGAATAGGTACTAGTGCAATCAAGACTATTTCTACGTTACATGCGTTAAAACGCATGTAAAAGCACGGGAAACCCTACGTGTTTATAGCTTTGTTAAACAATAAAAAAATAAATTTTTACCAACGCAAATAATCAAAACCGATATAATTTGACTTAAACTTTCAAATGCGGTAAGCAGACTTGCTATTTTATTTTTTAATCAAAAGTTATTCGGGTTCAAAAATTGCAATTTTTCGATTTTTTTAAAGTTCAACCGCGTTTATCTCGAAAACTGTGCATCCTACGAAAAAACTTGTAGAAATATTTTTTACTTAAAATGGCCCAAAAAATACAAAATATTGTTTTGTTTTGCCAAAAATCGCTGTTATTTGATTCCTCAAGTTCTTGGTCTATAACAATCTTATCGACATCCGGATCAACTGTTACCCAAAAAATTCGTGTTCTACGGGTCAAAATACATAAAAAAAACTTGAGTAAGTCCATCTGAATTAACGAGGCCGTTGTACCCCCCCTGGCGACAGGACTATAATAAATTAGTGTCAATAAACGTTAACAGTCGATAACTGTTTTTGATGTATCGCGAAATTCACTGTGAAATAACGTAATCACCTCTTAGATGTTTTTGACATAAACAATTTTTTCACAATTGGTAGTTAACATTTAATGTATTTTGTAATCTGCTTCAGATAGAGATACAGGTTTTTGTTACTAAATGAAGTCGAAAACGGTGAACTTGATTATAGATATATCTCAATTTCACAAAAAATATAGATAACGTTGTTTGACACTAAACCCTCGCAGTGTCTGATTATAATAAAAATTGGATGCTCATATCGTTTAAGCACTTTTAACACTTTAACGGGTTATAAAAAATAATTACAAATAAACGTATATAATAGAATAAAAAGTATTAAAAACGTAATAACATAATTGAAGCGCTTAATGTGAAACAATGACAAGCCACACATGAGTTCAAAAAGAGTTAGTGTTACTCGTTACTCTTGGTTAAAGTAATAGTATAACAAGCCTCTAACAAATTATCTCAGCCCTTCGTTAATAGATGGCCCGATAAATCTATGGTCACCCTATTGCATAGGCCTAGTTTGTTCTAGTATCTACTTGACATAATGACAAGCCATATCGAAATGGCGAACATGGGTGGAAGCGTTTCTGATAATTATTGAGTGCTGACCATTCTAGAAAGAAAAATAGCAAAGTTGACTTGACATTCGATCACAGTGACCGTGACCCTGACTATGTACAATCTAGAGTAGGGATAGCGGTTGTTGACAAAACACGGTTTTCGGTTATACCGGTTTTATTCACCTACGGTTTATCCTGGCGGTTATAACCGGTCAAAAATACCGGTTATTCCAAAAACCGGTTTTCGGTTTTTAGTCAATAGCCAATACCCACTAGGTTACATTTGTATTGAGCTTTAGTTTACGATACTCCATTCTAAAAAATTTCAATCCATATCAGTATAGAAATCAGTCATCAATGTTGTCAAATCAGTTTCGGTCAGCTTAAAATTTCTCATTCGTGCGTGTGGAAGTAAAAATTTTCCCATTTTTTTTTCTGAATTCATTATTTTTTTTACTTATCCCGTTCTTCACCGGTTATTACTTTAAAATGAAAAAGCCGTTTATAACCGGGACAAAAAAACCGGTAAAACCGATTATTACGTAGTAAAAAACCGGTTTTAAGTTATAACCGGTAGGTTTTTCCCATCCCTATCTAGAAGTGACACAAGAAGTAAAAATCCACCGATATCTAATTTTTTCCTAAATGTGGCTTGTCACATTATTACCATTCAAGATTAATGTAGTGGCTTATGACGTGGCTTGTTATATTATTGCATTTGATTGTAGGATAATAAACAAAGTCCGTCAATAAAAACCAAACACACCCGTCAAAAATTCCAACAAGTTGATGGTGACAAAGAAATAAACACTTTTTAACACCTATATGGTTGAAACCACCCCGAATTCAGTCAATAATAGAAAATTCTGAATCTACGTAGATCTAAAATTTGGGTATTTTTTTAATGGAATAATGTAACAAGCCACATTTTTTTAAATAAAGGCTGTTTTTCCTCGAGTTTCAAGTAATTTGATTAATATTGTTGTCAACTATAGCCCCATAGGGCATGATGCATCGAAATATCTAAACTAAAACAATAAAAATTGTTACTGGGTTTTTTAATATTATTTTTAGCAATCAAAGTCAAATATCTCACTTTTACCTTTTTGAGGCTTGTCATTGTTTCACATTAAGCCCTTCAATTATATTTACCTATAATCCTCTTAGGAATCTTATTCTGTCTTTGGAATTCAGCGCACGATTTAACTTCGAATTCGTTATGGATGTAACTTCTTTTCAAAATAAGTCTCTTTATTATTTCTGGCATATATTCAGAATTGAGGTGTTTGGAAGAGATTACTTTTTCCAGTTGGTGTAAAAACTCGGCTTGCTTTTCCAATTTTTTCGCTCGTCCTCGCCGGTGGAGTTCCTGTATGTCGCTCACCTTTAAAATAAATAAATCTGTGAAATGTTAACTGTCAACACAGTCCTTTTATATTTGTGATTTATTTTGCAGCGAATTTCGGAGTTTCTCGGCTTCGGATATATATTCCGCTCTTGAGGGAGAAAATTAAAATAATGACATGAACCTTTTGTAGTTTTATCATCTGGTAATTTAAACAGATGGCATAAAATATTAATATTAATAATAACAATTATGGATTTAAAATATGACATACAATAATGAAAAATATGCGTAATTAAGAATTAACCAGACTACTAAAGAGGAGGTGATATTCCTTCAGAGGAGAAAGTTATAACAGGAGTTGATTTCAATGCACATGTGGGCCAAGCTAAGGCAGGATACGAAGTAATACATGGGGGATTAGGCTTTGGATGGGGGATTACCAATACATGGGAGATAAAATGAAGCTGAAGATGATATGCTTGAATTAGCAACAGCACTGGATATATGGCGATTATTAACACATTCTTTAAAAAGAGAGAAGCTCATCTTATTACGTACAAAATTGGACAATATCAATCCCAAGTAGACTATTTCATGATAAGGAAAGAAGACATATGGGAATGCAAGGACTGCAAGGTAATAGTTAGTGAGGCAATAAGCCAACAACATACGCTGCTGGTTCTGGACATTGAAGTAAAAAGGAAGCTAAACCAAAATATCGGAGAGGACCACAAAAAATCAAGTGGTGGATGCTAAAAGATGAGAAGGAAGGCCTATTCAGGGAAATAATAGTAGACAAAATATGTTAAGACATAAAAGTAAGCCCTAATACAATTTGGGAGAAAAATGGCCAGTAGTATTATAGAGACTGCTATTGAAATACTTGGGAAAATGTCAGGAAAAAAGTTTGAGGATAAAGAGACTTGGTAGTAGTCAAACGAAGTACAAGGGTAAATAAAAGGGAAGGGAAAATTATATAAAAAGTGGCAAGAAACCGGATCCGACACAGATCTTCAAAACTATATTGTGGCGAAAAAGGAAGCGAAAGTAGCAGTAGCAAAAGCCAAAGCAGAAGCGTATTCAAACCTATACGATCAACTTGATACCAGGGAAGGCGAAACAAAGATATATAAAATAGCCAAACAGAGAGCAAAGAAAGCAAAACATTTTAATCAGATTAGATATATCCGAGATTATAACCATCATAAAATACTAGTTCACGAAAAGGATGTCAAAAAGAGATGAAGAGAAAGATGAAGAGACAGCCTGTAGAGTCAACGGAGACAGTAACAGCAATGGTCACCAAAATAACAAACGCGGAAGTGACTCAAGCGCTTCAAAAGATAAAGAAAGGAAAACTTACCTACACCATGAAAATATGGGAAAGAGTAATTTATAGACGGGCACGTGAAGAGACCGAAATATCCGAGAATCAATTTGGCTTTATGCAGGGCAGATCAACAACAGATGCAATTTTCATTATAAGACAGTTGATGGAAAAATACAGGATTAAAAAACAAACGCTCATATGGTATCCATTGATCTTGAGAAAGCCTATGATAGAGTTTCTCGAGAGATTCTGTGGTAGGCACTCAATAAGAAAGGAGTCCCTGGTGAATATGTAAAGATTGTGAGGGATATGTATGAGGGAGTAACGACTGGTGTTAGGACAGGTGTGGGAGAGACTGATAAATTTCATGTGAAAGTGGGATGGCACCAAGGCTTGGTGCTTAGTCCGTATTTATTCTCATTTGTTTTGGACCAGAAAACAACGAAACTACAGGGTAACATTCCATGGCGATTAATGTATGCTGATGATGTCGTGCCAGTAGGAAATCGTGAAAGAGACCTAGAACAAAAACTGGAACAGTGGAGGCAAGCTCTGGAGGAAAATGGTTTAAAACTTAGTAGGACAAAGACAGAGTATTTGCAATGTTCATTTAAATATGGAGTTACTACAAATAAAATGGTATCTTTGGATGGTGAACTAATTGTAAAAATCAATAGTTTTAAGTACCTGGGATCGGTATTACAGAGTAATGGAGAAATACATGGAGATGCATGCAGTAGAATTAGGGTTGGATGGATAAAGTGGAAGGAAGCGAGTGGTGTGCTGTGTGACAGGAAAATTCCAATGAAGTTGAAGTTTGAAGTTTAACAAAAATTTGCTGCTCCCGAACCTAAGAGATTTGGTGAACTGTGGTCATAGGCGACTGGATTATTGGCTCATATAGATGCTCACAGGACACGGGTGTTTTAGGGCCTACCTTTTTAGGTCTGGAAAGGCTGACACGGATAAATGCCTATACTGCGAATACCTGGATACTGTGGCACATACGATGTTAGTGTTGAACAGATTAATAGTAGAAAGGAACACAAAGGAAAAAATAGAAACAGGTGTGAATTTTGTGACAAGGAGAGAAATGATTGTGAGAATGATTAAAAATAAAGCAGATTGGACTAGTATTCGCTTCGTGCATGACTGACGCGGCACCTGGCGTAGTCGCCTTGAAATTTTAGGCGAACACAATTTGACGTTAAACGTAAGACACACATTATGTTATGACATATTTGACGTTAATGTAATATTTATTTCCATTTTTGATAAAGTTTATTATACAAATAATAAGTTCGAGTGTCAAATAAACGTTAAATTAAAAAGCGGAAATTTTTAGGTTTTCTAAAGAAAATACAAATTTTAAAGTTTTTCTTTACTTTTTCGTTATAGTTTAGTTTTCTCTGAAGAAAATAACAATTTTAAGGTTTTTTCTTCTCTTTATCGTTACAGTTTAGTTGTCGGTGTTAATATTAATTAAG